>NC_056731.1:1790439680-1790539680 GCF_019279795.1 Protopterus annectens
TGGCGCATGTGTAGTAGTGCGGTTTTCCCAACAGGGAAAAGGATTCCTGATGTTTAAGTGAAGTGTTGAGGCATGTGTTTGGGTAACTATGAACCATGGGAATACATATAATTGAAGCAGAACACCAATAGTGTAGTGGTTAGAGCATCCGCCTAATGAATAGGCATTCACGATTCAAGTTTGACTATAGCACATATCATTTTCCTTGAGGAATGAATGTCGCTCTGCTGTAAAGCTGACATTAAAACATATAAAAGTGAACGTGTGTATCGAATGGGACTGTTAACCATATCCCTTCAATCAAAGTGGTACTGTCATAATGAATAAGGCACAAGTAAGCACAAATAAGCGGCTGTAAACATATGTAATGCAAAGTAAGCATAGGCGAGTGCACCTGCACGGGTGTAAGCAGCGCCCAGCATAGGAAATGTATTTTTGTATGTACAGATTTAATATATATAAATATATATATATATATATATATATATATATATATATATATATATATATATATATATATATACACACACACACACACACACACACACACACACACATGTAGATATATATCTACATGCATTGTATATATATATATGGGTCTACTTCTAAAGACCGAACCAACGATTCCCCGACACAGAAATCACCGACGCCAGAAAACCGACAACACACAAACCCGACAACGCGAAACACCGAACACCATAACACCGACACACTACACGTAAACAACACAGTACACTACAACACATATCCACTAGCCCTAACCCAAACCCTAACCCTAAGGTCCGACACTACCGCACACTCTCCCTACCTGCACCCTAACCCTAACTCACTTACACACCCCGAACCCCAAGCTCCGACACTACCCCACACTCTCCCTACCTGCACCCTAACCCTAACTCACTTACACACCCCCAACCCCAAGCTCCGACACTACCGCACACTCTCCCTACCTGCACCCTAACCCTAACTCACTTACACACCCCGAACCCCAAGCTCCGACACTACCGCACACTCACCTATCACACACCCTAACCCTACATCCCTGAGTATTGCACACTTACCTGTCCGCTCCCTACTCCTAAATCCCTCACTATCGCATACTTACCAGGTCGCGCTTACACATTCCCCTTGTCGGTCTTCCGTCTGTCGGGATTCGAGCGTGTCGGTCAACTGCGTTGTCGGTCGTTTCGTGTCGGTGATTTCACTGTCGGCGAATCGGCGTTTCGGTCATTAGAAGTAGACCCATATATATATATATATATATATATATATGAAGAATGAACGTCGTAACAATAAAGCATTCACAAAGGATGTGAAGTGAATCAAGAGCAAATATGGTATTATATAGTGCTGTCAGCGTATGTCATAAAAAGCTGCCCATGAGTGAGCAGAGCACCTCTACTCACACCACAGGCAGGGTTTTACCAATGGGAGTAACATTGTTGAATTGCTAAGTCTACTTTACGCACAGATGGAATATAGTCCATGCTGGGACCACCATAAATTGCAAAGCACAAATGGCCGTAATCCATAACCCCAGGAAAGGCATGTATGTACAAATATTACATGGCGGGAGAGCCTGTGAATACACGAGGTGGGACAAAATATGTGTAGGGCCCCAAATGCTCTGGAGAGAGCAATGTGTAAAGGTGTGTCATGGCTGCGATAACAAGTGGATAATGGATGTTACGCTTGTAAATTCAACAAGGGTGGGGTGGAGGAACTATGGGTATGACATTATGGATCCAGGCATGCCAGGGTTGGATGGCCCAGTTCTAATGGACTGCCCCGTGGAGGTCATGTAGTTCGTAATAGGTATATATGCATACACACATGCAGACAACAATATGTTGAAGTACATTCTCTGTAACACATGCATTCCATTTGTTGACATAAATAATAGGAATGTGCACATACAAACATCGACAGTAGATGTAATAATAGGCTGTGCAGAAGAGGGATGGGATGAATCACACTGTATCACATTCCAATTACCATCGGTAATCCGTACATGAACATATTGCAACATCTGTCCACTGTATAACGTGCTAAATACCGATTACAAGATAACTGGAGTGAAGTGTCAGTGTCATAATGAATAAGGCACTAGTATGCTAGTGAAGCATATATAAACACCATTATGCATGTGTAAGTACTTATGAGCGGGGAATGTATTGGTTTACAGACACACAGATGTATATATATATTCATATATATATATATATATATATATATATATATATATATATATATATATATATATATATATATGTATATCTGCAACTATATATATATATATATATATATATATATATATATATATATATATATATATATATATATATATATATATATATATATATATATATATATATGTGTGTGTGTGTGTGCGTGTGTGCAGATATATAGAGATATACATCAATGATAGGAAAAAGCACACAGGAATGACATTTGTTCACAGGCTATGGCAATGGAAGTGAGGAGCCCAGGCAAGACACATGACACACGCAGCATCCCCTTCCAGCCCCCACCCCCCTACAGCCGGACAAGGAAACTATACATGCAAGCAATGTAAAGTGTCCACTGCTCCCCATACCACAGGCAGGATACACCTGGGGAGGGGCACAGTAAACCCGTAGATTCTAATCATGGAACACATACCGGAGTGTCCCTTGTGGGACACCCCAAACATTGGCCAAACCATAAGAATGCGATAGATCATCCAGTTTGTCCGCGGTGTATACAGACTCGGAATACAAGGGTGGGTAACCCAGATTACCCATGGGCCGAGACAATTGTATGAAATGGGTCCCGTGAAGTGGAGAGTGGGCAGCATGTAGTGGTGTGTCCAGAACCCACCATGTCCCAAAGTAAGGATGGGTGCTGTCGAGAAGGTGAGGGTGGGGGAATTATGGGTAGCTACTTATGGGTCTAGGTGTGCAGGTGTTGGCTGATGTTGGCAAATATGGACTGCCCTAGGGATGCAAGTGAATGTGTTTATTGGGCAGAGCCATCGGCCAACGAGCAGCCACACCCACTGTGAGACCCACTAAAGCAAAGTGTAATCTATATGGCATGGAATGTAATAACCAGATGTAGATGTATATAAGTACAGCTATGTGTGTGTACATGTACCCATAGCGAGACAGAGATATGCTTCTACCTCACCGTAATACGAATGTATACATACAGAGAAAGAATACAGATACATACCCACATTTGACTCTATACATATGCAGACAACCATAGACCCATATGTTGTTAGATCATATATATATATATATATATATATATGTATATATATATATATATATATATATATATATATATATATATATATATATATATATATATATATATATATATATACATACACACACACACACACACACACACACACACACACACACACACATATATATAGATATATATATATATATATATACATATATATATATATATATATATATAGAGAGAGAGAGAGAGAGAGAGAGAGATTTACAACAAGATATGAATATACATGTATGCATACATATGCAGATATATCTGTATATATTAATGTAAATATATATATATATATATATATATGTTATAGCAAATATACACATGTATATACCTAGGATATGATACAGCAGTTATGGGTAACATATGTTCAGTATGGGCATATGTTGGTGGGAGGTTCAATAAACAAATGTCTACACCCCCCCCCCCCCCCCCAGCTAGGCCGGTGAGACATACAGACACGCAATAAAAGTAAATACAGCACTGCTTCCCAGACCACCGACAGGAAACTAACAGTGGGAGAGATCTGCAAGGTCTACACTTGAAACATGGACAGCGATGTCCCTTGTGGGACACTAAATATTTAATGATTGGAGCCAGGCCCTGTAATGATTATTGTGACCAGGCTGTAGATGTGCACGGACCAGTAGGTTGTGCAAGCCTGATAACACATGGGTTGACACAACGTAGGACATGTGTGCCGACATGGGGAGAGTGGGCAGTGTGTAGGGGTATGTTTATACCCCACCTGTGCCCACAGTAAGGATGAGTGCTGTAGAGGAGTGGCAGGTAGGGGAACTATGGGTATGCGATTATGGGCCTAGGCGTGCAGGTGTTGGTTGAAAGAGCCATATTAGTACCGCCCAGTGGATGTAAGTAATATTCCAATGTGGGTATAGCAGATGTCCATACCAGTCTAACCAGTTCTTTAAGTGTAAAGGGTCTACAATGTGTGGAACATGTAATTGGTGTAATCTAGTCAGAGTAGGTTTATCTTTTCACATTAATGAAGTGAAATATGAGATCCATCACACTATTAATTGTAATACTAAATCAGTAGTCTATGGAGCATTTTGCAATGGGTGTCCTGCTTTTTATATTGGCAAGACGGACCGTAAATTACGTCAACGTATTTACGAACACGTGTATGCCATTAGGACTAACAAGCAGGACAACGCATTGGCTAAACATGTGTTTAACTTTCCAGACCATAAGTTCTCTTTCATGGGAATAGACCATATTCCCATGAGTATTAGAGGAGGGCCTCTCTCCCTATTGTTAGAACTTCGTGAACTAGAATGGCAAATTAAACTTAATGCCTTCCATAGCCCTGGGTTAAATGATAACTGTAATATCTCAGTAGTATTAAAAATGAGAAGTTACATTAAATAACATCTGCTATAAAGATTTTATGTTCGGTTTTTTAGTGCAATGTTGCCTTCTAGTAGTCTGTAGAGTATTTAATAAACAAGACCAGATTTATTTTATTTGGATATATATATGCATAAATGTTTTATATAATTTTTATATATATATATATTTTTATATATGTATGTTTATAGTTAATATAATTGTTTGAATGATGATTTTATATGTACTATTTGATGCAATTTGTGTTTTATGGCATGAGAAAGTGTTTAATATAATGTTGAGCGCTAGCACAGGAAGTGATGTCTGCTGACACACCTCCTTTGAAGTTTTAAATGTCTAAGTTGGCGCTAACATTTTTTAACTTGTTTCTGAAGAAGCTGCTTTGGCCATATAGCAGCGAAAATGCTTTTATTTTGGTTAATAAATCTGCGTTCAGACAAGACAAGAACACTTTGTTTGATTTATCCTATTGCTGGTGATTGGCGATACTGTTTGCTGCTACCTCCCGGCTTTTCTTTTTGATAGTTTGGTGTGCCGGTGTTTCTTCAAGATGTCCATACCTCCCAAACCCTAAGAGCACATCCACTGGATAGTCCATAAACTTTTGGGGGGAACACATAGGGACAATATCATTGAACTGTCCCCGGTTACCAGGGACGTCTGTGATTATGAATCAGAATCTAACACAGTCCCAACTAAACCCTCCTAGAACTAGTGATATTAGGAGGAAAGGTGGCGGAATACACGTAATCAATAATGACAACATGTAAGAGTCATAAACAGCATGTACCTTAGACAATGTGTATGAATACATATGCTCTGGGTCTTTCTATGTGTCAGGTTAATAGCACCAAACTTTGAAATGTGTCCCTGAGGTTGTTATGCAGTGTCCCTGATTCAGTGTTCATTCTTCCCCATTTGTATGAGAGGTCTGCTAGTGAGAGAAAAATGCATATTCCGCCGACTACCTTAGAAAGATGATAGAATAATAGGGTTAGGGTTACTACTTGTCCACCTTTGCAAAGGACACTCCCCTTTGGGCAGTTGTGTCCTGCAAAATAATTGTAATTATGGCAAATGTCCTGTGATTTAGGACAAAGACTTCCTATATTGTCTGTAGTAGTTGCATAAAACAATTATTTTGTATCTGAAACACTTAAATGTTATAAGAAACAGTATAAGCAACTATAATGCTACAAGAATAACCTTTTATTTAGACAAAGCAGTGAAGTACTCTCCTTTGTACAGGCTGTGAGAATGTTTTGCCCTGCAAAATCTGATGCCTGTACATAATGGTCCTGTAGGGATGCTATCTTTTCAAATGCCCAAAGTGGAACATGTTATGTAGAAATGTCAGATTTTCCAGGACAAAACATACCGACAGCCATGCATAGTACAGAATTTTACTTATTTGCACAAATAACAGCTTATTCTAGTAACATTTGAATTGCTTATGCTACTTCACATAACATATAGAGGGTTCATATATAAAATAACTGTTTTATGCAACTACTAAAGAAACATAGTATATAATTTTGTCCAGTAATCTCAAGACATTTGCTATGTCTTGATTATTTTTGCAGGACACAACTGCCTAAAGAGGGACTGTCCCTCGCAAAGTGGGACAGGTGTTAGTCCCACCTTGGCCAATTGAAAAGGTGGCAAAATTATAATAGGTATGCGGTAGCATGACTCGGCCAATGGATGTGGCTCCCAAAACCCAATTACTTGTCTGTATTGAAGAGTCTCAGTTCCCATGTATCAGCCAGATGGGAGCAGATTGTATGAGGAACACACAAATACGATTAATTCACTGGACATGCCACCGATTCCGTACAGTCGAACGCCATGCCGTCGCCTAATGGGCAGCCATTCCCGATACTGTAGTCCTGTAGTCCGATGTAATAGGCATCACAAGTTAATATTGTGGTCTTCGCTCCCACCCAGGGGTGTGAGTGTCAGATGCAAGCACCAATGTCGGTGCATTTGCAAGTACGGGAGCAAGCGGGTGTAAGCTTGTTTGGCTACCAGTATGTGAGTATTGCACTGGTAAAGCAATGTAGAGGCTAACCGAGTGTAAGAAGCTGCAGCCAGACGTCAGCAGTGCTTAACACCATGGAAACCCATACACACCCACTTCCAACTGCTTTAATGTGCCTTACTCCCTCCATATCCAATGGCCTTGTTCTGCCCTGCAACCAAATAAACGTCCTCTGCAAGGCTCGGAACCAGGACCCTGCACACACAGCTAATGGAATTACCAATATGCCATGGCAGATATACAGACAACGGACAGTACCACAAACATATCATACAGTGCAGTCATTCAACAGTATAGGAATGTATCCCATCATGTAGATGTATATGTGTTTATGTCCAGCATATAGGTACATACATATATAGAGATATATCAGCAACATACCATGTGGCAACAAAGCATTACAAACAAATGAAACAGGAAACACCAGCAACGCCTGTATTATGTAGTGGTGTTCTATGTGATCTCAAGACTCCCTCAGACAGACATGTGTCAGTCATACACGCAAATAGTTGTACATTGGCAGTATACATCACTCTGTGCATGTAATGTACATTAACACAGCAGTACCTGTTCAATCATTATGTGTGAACAGTACTCTTGCAAGGTGCTGTGTGCAACATCGTCGTCATGATAACGGTAAATGGGATAACCATAGAGGGACCGGTAGTGTTGTGTGTACAATGGGGTCATCCTCATCACGTGTACCTGGACGATTTATGAGTGATGTGCATACCAGGATCATTCGCCTGAGGGACAGGGGTGAGGATAACAGGAGTATGTTGTGATGCATATTACAAGGGTTACATGTGTCCATTGGGCATGTGTGTGAAATGGACAGCTACGTATAGGGCAGATGTTGTCCTAGGAGCTGATTGGCCTTATGTTTCCGTAGGTAACGGTTGGATGTAGGGGAAGGAGTGTAGGTATGGCCATGGAGGATAGGTAGGGTAGGATCACAGACAGATCACAGACATGACAGCATACAGGGTTGGTATATGACACGTGGGGGGATACACCTCAGACAGGGATAGGTGTTCGGCATTCACAAGGCCATGGAAACAGTGGGATGGAGGTCCCCAGCCATGGGCAGCCGCCACTGCATTTAAACAGCTGCAAAGGAGGCAGTGCTGGGGGCTGTCCAGGAGGGGCAGTATCACCCTGTAAATGTGACTCCACCCTTGAGCTTGCGTATCTGGTTTCGGAACCCCTTAGTGAGCCCCCAACGCAACACGTCTGGGACTGCACAACAGCAGACATGTACCTATCTGGTCCTGCTCTCAGGAGGGAAATGCACCAACCTCAATGGTGGTACCACCAGAAGGTGGTGCAGAGCCAAAAGAGACTGATGTCCAATGCTGGGCCCCAGATGTGCCAGTGCCCCGTGCCATGGTCAGCTGAAGTGGGACAGGAGGTTCTGCCGGGACCTCCCAACCCATGCAGCCCATGGTGTTGCAGTTTAAACCCACATATGGCTTATTTATAGGCACCAGCACACAGGATTACCTACAACAGTATGCATAGATATCACCATTAACCCAACACAACAGATGGTATACATTTGCAGAGGGAGCACAACACATGCATATATACTGCATGCCATCTGTACAATGTGTAGTAGACGTGTGACTGCAGCTATGAACATTTGCCCATTATTGGCTTGTCACTGGTAACCCCAGACAGTGTCTGTCATACCACTGTCTCATGTGACACATGTCCAGTCAGGGATGCGATGGCAGTAACACATCCCTATCATCATGTACTGTCTGCAATCCTCACACTATGCTTCTGCTGTGCACAGATGTGTGTTCAGTGTGTAACACAGGAAACAAATGGTTGCATACACTGACCAGATCACAGATGGCCCTACAGATGTGGGTCCTTCATGACCAGAGTACTGTCATGTCTGTATTATAACATGCAGAATAGCCATTACCACACACACATGTTAAACAGGTAGTAGTCTCAATGAAGCATAGCTACACTTACATGTTGTAGTCATGTGTGGCACATCACCCTCCTGTCTTTAAGCTATTTCCCACTGTGTAAAATGTTTGAGGTACATCCAGCTATCATCTGTGATGCTGTGTCAGAACACCACATCCAGGTACCACTCACAGTGACTGTCATGGCCAAATACCAACATGTTTTCCCTGGATAGTGTACTGTATTTATCATGTGGATGGCTATGGGAGTACCATCATAGCTGTTCCACATGGAATCAGCTAGAGGAGGACTGCAATAGGTGCAGAGGCCATCACCTGACCATCTCCATCACTTACAATGTACATGCTGCTGCTGTGCAGGTGTACTCCTTCACATCCACCAGAGAGAGTGTGGGTGGGACATGCAAAGAATACCAGGGAAGGGCCTGGAGACTTAACCCTAAGCATCATCTGCCACACGCCTAACAGTACAGGGTCAAACCCCTGACTGACTACTCATTACTATTACATGTGCATGACATTACTACATGTGCCACAAAGGTGACATGTTGCTGTGCTGTAAGAACATATATGTGTGTAGGTCAGTGATATCTACAGCAGAGATATAATAGACATACATTAGGTGTGGCACACATGGCTGCCCATGTAAATGGATGCCATTGTCACCACAACCACACTCTCTAATGGACTCGCATTGACACTCTTTGCCATGGCTACAAATACACAACCTAACTACTTAGTCTGCCACACTGCAGTAATGCACAGGACTACATGCCGCACAGGGGATCTGGAAGTTCTATGAGCTAGGGCATGTGAAAGTGTTTGACATCTGTTTGTATGCCAGTGAGGGTTATACTGGTAGTGACTGTGGTTGGGAGCATGACAACCCACACACAGACACAAGGTTCCAGTACTGGCATGCATGTATGCATTGCTTCATGGGTTTGTAGTGGTTGGCTGTGCAAGAAGGCTGTACAAGGCTGGGTGAGGGGTAATCCTTGGCATCGTGTCACCCGACAATGGTGTGCAGTGCAAGGGTGTAGTGTCTGCAATGTCCCACACAGATGGGTACTGCATGATCTGCCCTGACATCTTGGTTACCAATGTGTATGGCCATAGCTTTTGCAATGCATGCCATGTCTGTGTTTGATAGTCCTTCACATGGACATTGCCTGTGATGTGCATGTCCCACAATACTGTACAGTGACATGTACAGGTGTTCCTGGTTTGGTAGGCACATGTTGGGTACACAGCCTGTTATCCCCCAATATGCCAATACTGGCCTGGTGTGGCAAAACCTGCTTATAGTGAGCAAGTCAACCCTGCACCTGCATTGATAGTATGATACAGGTATTCTGTGGTGTCAGTAGCATGGGTCCATACAGGGCACATGTGTACAGCATTGTATGGCCTCTGTGGATCACATTTGATGGCATCACATCCAGTGTGGAACATAGTGAAGGCACAATGTCCGCATATATGTGCCTATTGTACCACTGTACATGGTACCATGTCCTCTGCAGGCCACTGCATTCACACCATGCCTACTATCTGTAATTAATGTGCATGGCACTAGCAACATAGCGTGATATCCTAGGCAAGTTTATTTGTGCATGGCACATGGGTGCGGGACATATATCGGGTACTAGTAGGGTTGTATACTTTGTTCACCAGGCCTTTTGCCAGATGTAGGGGTATGGCTTGCCAACACAGTCCCGTGGCTGACTGACAGCTGTACTCCTTGTGAGGTGGACAATGTGTCATAAGACAGACACCATATAGGAAAACTACAAAATCCGCTCCCCAGCATGTTCAATGGTAAGACACTCACAGCCACCTCTACACAGGCTCTGAAAGACAAACACACACTTGCCATGTCTTGTATACAAACCCCTACCTACCATATCACACTGCAGCAATATGCTTTTAGGGCACGTGCTAAGGCTAATAATAGGTTGCAGCACACCTACAGGTGTATACCTAGGTGGGTGACAACAGCAGGAATGACAAAGGTGGTCATGTGATTTGTACAGAGAGTGCATACTCTACAAAGCACTGTACTTGTCTCAAGCAGGCAGACACACACACACACACACTTGGCATGTCTGGGGTTAGAACACTGACCTAAGTACTTTAGCATACTACAGCATTACGCAGTTACACAATGTGATACCCAGATTATTGGATTACAGTACTCCCAGAGGTGTATTTTTAGGTTGGTGACATTATCAGCCTTGCCAAAGGTGGGTATAGGGATGGTATGGAGTGTGAGCAGTCTAAAAGCATTATTCAGTCCTCAGGCAGATGGAGACAAACACACACACACACACACACACACACACACACACACACACACACACACTTGGCAAATCTGGGACTAGAACACCGACCTAACTACTTTATTACACTACAGCATTACACAGTTACAGAATGTGCTACTGAGATTACTGGGACACAGTACTCCCAGAGGTGTATTTGTAGGTGGGTGACATCATCAGCCTTGCCAAAGGTGGGTATAGGAATTGTATGGAGTATGAGCAGTCTAAAAGCCTTATTCAGTCCTCAGGCAGACGGACACACACACACACACACACACACACACACACACACACACACACACTTGGCACGTCTGGAAATAGAACACCAACAGCCTTGCCAAAGGTGGGTAAAATAATTGTATGGAGTGTGAGCAGTCTAAAAGCATTATTCAGTCTTCAGGCAGATGGGGACAAACACACACACACACACACACACACACACACACACACACACACACACACACACACACACACACACACACACACACACACACACACACACACGTGGTGGGAATGGAACACCTGCCTATTTACAGATCACTATTACAATACTGCATAGTCACGAGTCCCACCACACAGACTACACCTTTCAAGGCTGTCATTATGATCTTCTAGGAATGCGGACATCAACAGGGATGCTGGCAGTTAAGATGTACATACTAGTGAACCTGTGTGTTTAAAGTAGGAATCCATCCTGACCTGGAGTATGCCCATCTGTGGAATGGATGACAGCTATTACTATACAGGGTTAAAATGGCCATGCCCATACACAGAGGCACATAACCAACACAAGGTGTCACTGGGCATGCTCACACACTTAGTAGCACAGGGCTGTCTGGGATGCACTCTGATTCTAAACACGGAAGGCCACAGTGGCTATGCTATTACAGTTAGACATAAATAACACATTGTAATGGGCTCTGGTATTAGTAATTGTCATTGTTAGCAGCAATGCTGCTCTACATATATCTGACACCGGTCATTTGCACCATATCTGCTGCTGTCCATCACCTTAGATGTACCATCCTATACCAAGCACAATACCACCACTCACAATGATGTCTTGCTAGGAGTGGAAAGTGCTTGACCAACACAATGTGCCAATGTCCTGCTGTAAGTACGAGGTTGTCCAGTGTTTGTCATTCTGGGATGACATGACTGACAGTAGACAGGCCTTTGACACATATCACATGCATCCATGATTCAATGGAGTGAGGATAATACCCAAGTTGCATTCGCCCATAGGTTCATAGGTTCATAGGTTTATACTAGGCTATCTGTCCTAAAGCATTTATAAGCCTAGCCCAAAGTTTTGTGGCTTACGCCACCCCTTATGTTAAAAAATACTGTGCCCATTAGTTTGTTGTGCCTCTGTCCAGCAGTGACACAGAGATGATTCCTGAGGTAAACCTACGATCTCCCATCCACCGGTCAAGATTTCTCTTGAACAGAGCCAGCGAGGTGCTCTGCCTCACATGGACCGGGATTTTATTCCACAGCATAGGGAGTCTCTGGGTGACAAATCTATCCCTCCAGCATGTCCTATTTATATCCGTGCTAAGGTTTAAGTCACTTGCTCTAGTGCATGCTTATGCTAACCAGTGCTAGATGTGTTGCGTCCATAATCACAGCTGCTCACTGTAGATCCAACAATGGGGAGTACTGACATCTGTGCATTGAGGAACACCTGGCTGAAGGCTCTGTAGTGCACAATAGCACTACCACCATATAACTCAGAACCAGACATGTGGGCCATAACCACAGATACGGACTGCTCCAGGTGGTGGTGTCCACACATACATAGAGGCCACTCACATGCACTGACCAGTACCCCCACGAAAGGCATAGATGAGTCAGGTGCAGGACATAGTGTAAAATGCTGCATTCTAGGATGTAAACCTCAGACACCACCATGCCCTTGGAGCACCAACACACATCCATACATGTTGTAGGACATATAAGAGTACACCACCATGTGACCCTTGACCAGTGGACTATACCAAGCTCTACATCAACTGTAGAGAGTACCCATGCACTGACACAGTTGCATCATGTGCTATGCAATGCAATGATAACACTGTCTGTAACTGGGTCAGCAGTACACATACCAGGGGCCCTCAGTTATTTACAGCATTAACAGATGACTATTGCTGTACACCAGTATACACCCTCATGTTTAGATATGACATACATGTACCTGCCCTGGATATGTACATGCCACACACTCACAACATACATGTAAATAGCATAGCTGTTGATGTCCTTTGTGCAGACAGGTGGCTACAGCCATTACACACATGCACATGGAATGTAGGTCCATGGTTGCTGAATGCTAACAGTACATAAGGTGTGATATCAATATTGACAGAGGTGACATTCCCTCTGTACCAGTCACCGATTACAACTATCATATCATACAGCAGTCCATGTGTCATAAATGTCATTACACATGTCCACCAATTGCAATGCCTACAAACATGCCAAAATGACAGGATTGTAGGACATACACACATGTACATGTAGTGGTATACGTTCAGATACCATGCATGTGCAGTTGCTGATGAATACTGGTGACGTGTATCTTAGTACATCATGCAGTTGCAATGCAGCCTCAACATTGCCAACTGTATATGGTGATATGCTGAATGTATGGAAAGATGTACCTCAGGTATGGACAGATGTGTGGAAATAACTAAGTGGTGGGGCATCTTTGCAGATGGATGTTTGCTGAAGACAGCTCACAGGTGTGTCACAAGCGGTCCTACAATAACCTGTGTAACCGGTAAGCAATGGTTTTGGTAATTGAAGGGCATAACACAAAACATAGACAGTGGTCAGGGTGACACCAAATGTAAATCGCTTGACACCTGTAACAGTTAAGACCTCCCATGTGCATATATCAGCACTCTTGCCAAAGGAAGCATCAGTGCACTTTGTAATGCATGCAATACTGCTGTAAGTCTGTCATACATATCATGAGATAGGCAGGTGTTTGATTCACAGTACTGGCATGTGTGGTTGCGTGTGTGTCCATATATGTCGCGTATGGTGGGGAATACATCTCAGTTGTTACTCGCTCTCCTGTACACTAGTGTAGACATCTGTACAGACTGCAATGTAGAAAGCAGGACATAGGTAGGGGCGTGTATCTTACACATGAGAGGTATCTGTATGTGCGTGACATAGGTGTATTCAATAGTGAATGCCACAGTGTGTGTGTGTGTGTGTGTGTGTGTGTGTGTGTGTGTGTGTGTGTGTGTGTGTGTGTGTGTATGGCTGTCTGGTCCCTGGAGTGAGGATGTATGTTACCATACTGAACTGATAAGACCCCTCCCCCTATCCAGGCGATGCAATCTACTATCCGTGTTGATGTCCCCGATCTTAGGCCATGCTGACTACCTGTACATGTGTATTCTCTGTGGCGCATCATGTAGGTGCACAGTACTGTAATGATGATTTGCACATAGGCAGGGGTCCTCACCTCAACAGTAGCAACTGTGTGTGAAGTGTGTGTTACTGTGTCAGTGAATCCGTGAGTTTGTGGGTGTGTTACTGTGTCACTGAATACATGTGTGTCAATAGCTGAGTGTGTGGGTGCAGTTGTGTGTTGACATCCTGTCATGGGAACGTGCATTACTGCTTCCAAATGAGGCATCACACTTTCCACTGGCGTCTACCCTTGTAATCAGCTAGATCACTCTCTTACTTCACCACTCCATGTAACTGTACCTGTGATGTCACCCAGTATGGATGTCACGTCTGTAGCCACAGTAGCTTAATACACAGCTATCCTGCTCTTGGATCAGTAGACATGTTTGGAACGTGGGACATTCTCACTGTGATGTGGCAGCTGCAAGGTGCATGCAGGTATATTCATACATACCTGTGAGTAGTCCACATTGACATATGGGACACTAACTGCAAACACTGACATCCACTGGCATGTGCAATTCGACCTGAAGAAGGAAAGCAGAACATCATGACCAACATGCAGTTACTGTTGTTACACAAGACACATACTGTTAACAGTACAGAGTGCATTGTACACCTGTAGTACATGGTATGTCTGCTGCCTGTCAACAGTACTCAACAATTATAAACTACACTTATCTTCCTAGTCTGTTCACCGTGTGCATCAGACCATATGAGCATGTCCCTGCACCGATGGTGTGGATGTCAGGGATGCGGCACAGGCATCATCATATGCACAGGTGATAATGTTTGCCAGAGGCCTAGGCTGCACCATTGGATGACATCATGTGTTTGGGTCAGGGCCTTTGATCTAATTTTGCGTGTGTGGGTGTTATGCATGTGTGTATTGCGGTGCCCTATATATGTTTCCAGTGTGTGCGTGTATGTATGCTCACAGTTCTGGCATGTGTCTGGCCTACACAGGGGTATTATTGACAGCTGCAGACTGTACAGACCAGGTTTTGAAGTTCACAGTGTCAGGCCATGGACATGTGACCTGTGCCTGCCAGGGGTTGCATGGACACTACCAGGCAGAGGTGCAGATTGGGTACTGTCTGATGACACTTGTCCACTGGAACCGTGACTCTGTTGTGACCATCCAGGGCCATGTGAACATGGCCTGCTGCATTGTGGTGTGGACAGAACAGCACCAGCTGCACTGCTGCTTCTACTGCCACTATGGGAGCAGACGTGAGGTAGCTCATTCACGTAGACCTGCAACAGGTGATGTAGCAGGCCTACATCCACATGCTTGACACCTCACTCCTACCAGATGTCCCAACACAGACAGCTCATGCTCATGGATTGTCATGCCACGGTCAAGGACTCCAACCATGTCACCCAACCATCTATCCAAAGCTTCAGCAATCTGCTGTTGAGCATTTACCATTGCCTGGATGTTGTTGTTTAAAGAACGGACAGCAGCCCTCTGAAGCCTCTGATATTCTATGTTGTGCCATTCAGCACGTGCCTGTGCCTCCATTACAGCCTGAAACATGCGTCTGGTGACACCAACTGCTGCTGTGCTCTGTCTTGCAGGGGCATGTTGGCCAGCGGTCCTCCTATGAGCAGCACTGGTCATGTGCCATGATGTGCAGGCACACCTTCCATAGCCCCCACACTTTCCTGTTCCAAGCTACCACATGCCAACTGTCCTTCCTCTATAGCCACTGGTAATGGGGTATGTGTAGGCATGGGATCTGTGTGCGGGGATGAGGGGGATATAGGTGGAATGGCAACCAATGGCACAGATTCAGACCCTGACAACCCTGCCTCTGCCTCAATCATACGTTCATCATCACTGATAAAGTCTGTGTGGACACTAACATCAGATGGACCACAGGAGGGCAATGCACCTACATCACATGTAAAGGGCAGACAAGAACTGTACATTACAATCTATACAATAGACACAGACACACACAGACACAGACACACACAGGCACAGACAGACATACAGACACACACAGACACAGACACATGCTATCGCACCCAGCATGCATGTGATATGACAGAAGGCATGCAACATGCATGTGATACAGCAGATGGCATGCAGCGCAGACGATAATAGTGGTAGTTATCATACATCCCTGGGTTGCACACAACAGCATGCATGTCTCATAGCATAAGGCATGCAAATTACAAAATCATAGTAATAGTTAGCATACATCCCTGTGTTACACCATGTAGTCCAGCACAGGTTAACAGTACACCTGCCTGATGTGTGGCATATGTCCTTGACAATCACATGTAGTATGACATGTGATCTGCTGACATGCGCAATAACATGCATACATGTTTAACACAATGGTGTCCTGTCAAATATACAGTGGGGTAATGGTGTCCCAATGCAGTGTTGTCTGTCTGCCCTACAGATATACTGCATATTTAGCTGATGTGCATGGCCATTGCAGGGAATCATGAGGCATCTCTACTGATATACAGTGTGAGTTACAGACACAATTCATAGCCATGACTGTGTTCAGATACAATACATATATACTGTGGAATGTGATCCACATCACTGAGGTGTATACACACCAAACCATGATGTGGAATGTGTGACACAGGTCACTGAAGGGTATATGGATGACACCCCTGCACATCTGCAACCATTTTGCTGCTGCCTGGCAACTATGGCCAGACATGGCGGACTCGTCGGTACACCATGTCCCACATGACATCTGTGTACCACACACACACACACGCACACACACACACACACACACACACACACACACACACACACACACACACACACACACACACACATGAGGATCAAGGATGACATTGATGTCCGACACCAGCAAGAGGAATGTACTGTATCTGTGGGCTGATGTGGATACTGTATAGGTGACTGCTGTCATGTCGTGACACACTCAAGATGTTCATCACATCTTATGTGGTGGATTGATGTCACGCCTAC
Organism: Protopterus annectens; assembly: GCF_019279795.1. Taxonomy (NCBI): domain Eukaryota; kingdom Metazoa; phylum Chordata; order Ceratodontiformes; family Protopteridae; genus Protopterus; species Protopterus annectens. Next base: position 1,790,457,033 of record NC_056731.1, read on the forward strand.
ACAAGATGTGCACAGGCCTGTAGGATGTCTAGTGTTCCACATCTGCAATGTAACAATTACACAAAGGCCATAGTTGGACCACATAAAGCCATTGTACGACAGGGTCTGCACCCAAGCACATCACGTCTACTGTGTGTGTTGCTTCATGTCTCTGGCCATCCTCCATGGCCATGTGTGTATATGTGTCGGCCAAATTATTGTGACGGGCGTCTATTTCACATGTCTGTGTTGTCCCATATGACATACATCCATAGATGTCATATGCTCCACTGGCGACAGGGTTATGCAGACAAAGGGTGGTATGTTTGTTATGTGGGATATGTTTTTCAGGATAGTTAGGCAGTGTTGCAGCCAGGCCACTCGATGTCATGGACATGTCAACATAGCACATCACATTGTGTGACATTTATAGCAGGGCTATGATACACACCAGTGAATCCTGTGGGCTGGCCATACTCCAGCTCACAGTGTAGTACTGTTTGTATTCTCCACATGTGTAGTTCCAATCTGTAGTACATGTCCCTACAGTGAACAGCACCTCCACCATTGTATGCACAGCTGTCTCCACATCTGGCAATGACAGTTTGTGAGGATTCATGTCGGTGATTCACATAGTTTGCAAGTGTTGCACATGGGTAGCCATTGTGATGCATTGCAGGTCCGAACTGTATATTGTGACAGGACCATACATTATGTGTACATGAAGTAAATGTCCACGTGGCAGATAGATCTGTGCATTAAGATGCCTGATAAATAATAACAGTCTCACCTGCAATGGGCTGCTGTCACAGCAGAATGCCAGAGGTACCTAAATAGGAGTAACACAGTAGTATGAGCATTATCCACACCTGTATGATAGCTACAGGGTGCAATGTGCATGTTAACACATATACCAGTACATTAGACTATACTATGGTGTATGCACATGTGTGCATACACAGAGTAGCATACTATAGTATGCGGCATGTGTGTATACATGCCTTGCATATGATGTTACATTACATATTGTACAGTGACACATGCAACTATATGGAATATAGTTGCTATAGGCACAGTAGTGAATTACCAAGCAACTCAAGGCTCAGTGGTTGAGAGACACCCACCTCCACAATATCGGCTAAGGCTTGTGGATGTTGTTCTGCAGGTGTCCCCAGGTTGGCCAGTAGCTCCTCAGTACGTGTGAGTAGGTGCTGGGTTGGTGGTCCACCATCTGTTGCACCTTGTTCCCTGGCGATTGCATTTGCACGCTGTTTCGCCCATATAATGAGGTCTGTACAGTGTCTGCACACCTGCTGGTATGTGTGGTTGTGACCATCCACATCATTAACCCTCCTGGGAAGTTCCATCCACAGAGCATCCCGCTGCAGTGCATCCTGTGGCACATGGCTGAACAGGATATCATGATTGTCATGTAGGTATAGGATGAGGGCCTCATCCTCCAAGCGGGTATAAGGGGGTAGCCTTGCACATGGCATACCTGGAAGACATAATGATGGAGACAGGTCACAGTAACTCACAGAGACATAGAGAGCTACAGCTGAACATACATGTGTATCGCATTTTTTATGATTAAATAGTTGTCTTTGCAAATCTACATGACACTGACACCACTGACATATTTGTGTCACACACATGTGACACTCATTGGTGAGTGGATATTATCACCATATATGTGTGTGTGTCACCTGATTACATTGCTCATACTCCATGTGGATGCTGTCTTAATGTGGGCATGTCTGTTTGCCTGTACTGGTGTTCCTACCTATCAGCACATGGCTGGATGTGCCCACATTAATGCAGTCGACCTTGATGCTGTGTATATGTCACATACAAAGGCTTACACTGCCTTAATGGACATGACCTGTGACCCTGCAGACTTGCTCATGGAAGGTTTTACATGCATGTGCTCTGCCATATATATCTACATGGCACTGTACAGCAATTCAACATCCTGCAATGTATCACCTGTGTTGCACATGTGATACACATGGGACACTGGCTAGCCAGATGGTATTTGCAGGGATGGATATCAACTATAGCATGCACAGTCAAAGTCAACTAGTAGGCTATATGCCCTGGGCCATGTATGAATCTAGGATGAAAGGTTACCTAGCTGTAGCCAACAGGTGGGTCTCTGGGGCCAGGTGGAGCACTGCCACATAACTGATCCACAGGGTCAATGATACATTTACCATGCGGTCATCACACCATGTCTGAGAGGGGGGGGGTGATGTGCAGCTTTGCTGGACAGGAATGCATAGTATGGCAGGATTATGTAAAGTGTATGGGACAAGGATCTGTCCAGCATGTTGTGATCCTAGTACTTGGAAGGTGGATGTCCATGAAGTATGTGTTTGAGATCAGGATGTGTACATGTAGCATGTCCAATATCACCAGGTTGGACATGGATTTATTCAGGGTATGGATCATGCTACATAGTGGAGATGGGGAATGGGAAGGCTGGTGTAGGCCATCTGAACATGGCCAATACCTCTTAAAGGAAATATGTGATTTGATATGGGTTACTTGAGTGCTGTGTATGGCTGGACAATGATCTCTATATTCATGGATGGCACCCTGTCATGATTAGGGTTACCACATGCGACTACCTGACAGGTGTGGTGATGTAACTATCACAGGAAAGACAACTGCCCAACTGCATCCCTTACACACAGTGTTCATTATGTTGACCGCTGCCTAGGTGGTAGTTCATGGGTACAGGGTTATTAACATAGGGATAACAATGCAATATGTAGCTGTCAGATTGTGGCCATATGTCACACACACACACACACACACACACACACCTCACCCACAAAGCCCCTTCTGTATGTTGTCCACAACACTCTGAGTCGGCTATTGCGCCTAGGTCATAGTCATTCGCATATTTCAATAGGCAGAAGCCGTCTGTTAGTCTGTGTGGTATGGACTGCAATGAGGGGGAGTACAATTAATTAACCCTGTCTTGCTGTAGCTGGCACTGGTGTGATATGCATGTATTATTCAGACACCTTCTGTAGCGTTGGTTCTGCCAGCAGTTCCATTGCAAAACACTCCTGTGACATAGGAATGTATATCTTGTATACCGAGTGTAGGTGGAACACAGTATGGGTGGTGATGTCCTATGACCTGGCAAGGTTATGATATGCAGTGTGAAATCAACCTTACTGTCATCTACATCTGTACTGCTGACATCAAATAATTTTATCAAGGTTCATGGCCTTTCTGACCAAACTCAGCAGGGTAGTAGTGCAGTACTTCCCATTATCAGTGGTGTCTCCCCTTTTGTGGGTTGTGATACCTGTTGGTGTGCACCATTCAGTGTGTGCACAGCCTGACATGAAGCTATGTTTTACATGATGTGTATGTGGAGAGCAACTTGTTTTGCCATATGTGTATGATATAACCTGGGATGTGGACTGGTCCCATGCACCCTGAGTGCAGCTTGTACCTGCATAGTTGTGGGCACAGGGGCTCTGTGGTGTACATGGATATATGATTGTGTACCTGTTGGGGGGGGACAGTGTGTTTATGTTTTCCAAGACCCTATCTGGATTGCTTATTCATGCTCAGCACTTGTTCACAACTTGTAAGCACTACGTAAGCTACTAATTACTATAGCACTCAATCTTCCTCATTGCCTAGAGGTAAACAAGTTCTGTACATACTTTCCTCACTTGCTTAGAGTAAAATAGCTCTTGTACTCACTTTCTTCATGTATCTAGGGGAAATTAGTTTTATATTCAGGCATGTCCAAGGTTCAGCTGCCAGTGTTCTCTCTTGTCTATCTGATGAATCTGGACATCTTGAGGCAATGTAGATATTGCCTCATGTACACAGACAACCCTATCCACCTACCACCCAACACTACAACCTGTGAGATATGCACTTATCTAGCCAAACTGGAGGTAAAGCTCTCTCCAACCAAGACTGACCCTGACAGTCATGTGGAGAAGGTAAACATTCGCACCACACCACACTCATCACATAGTCTCACTGAATCTACCCCACCATTAACTGGAAAAATTACTTGTGTACCAACTCATTAGCTCAATGGTTTCTGGAATTCATAAACACCGATGCCCTGGATCAACTTATCCACACACCCACCGGGGGCAACAATATCCTAGACCTAGGCATTACTAACATAAGTGACCAGTGTTCCACACCTGAAGTCAACTCCTCGTTGTTCCAATCCGACCATAAGCTGAACACCCTTGATAGCCACATCCCACCCCCCATTAAGGGAACTACAGTATAATATGTCTGCAAAGCCAACTTCATGCTTCTTAAGACAGATGTGGTGACCTTCATGACACCCATGCAGATGGACAATAGAGTTAAAACTGCTGAATCCTACACAAATGCACTCTATAAGCACTTACACGAGTGCATGGATCATGCTATCCCAAACAGAACCAAGATGCTATACTCCTAATTAAGGAAGCCAATCTGGTGGTCCCTTGCCATAAACAAACTGTACAACAGAAGGAAGACACTGTTGCAAAAGAGAGTACAATTCCATGCATGGAGGAGCTCCTTGGTCAGCCTCAGTAAGAAGGTGAGATCCTTTATAAGATCATCCAAAGCTAGCTACGGAAACAAAACCGCCACTGCTTCCAACAACAACCACAAAGCATTCTATAGCTATGTCAAATATATTGATGTCAACACCCAGATCTGCTCTGAGTTACAGCACAAAGGCAAGAACATTACAGAACCAACTGATATTGCCAACATCCTGGCAGATAGGTTCAGTGCTACCTTTCCCCCCTCTCACCCCCTAAAGGGCCCATATCTATACATGAAGAGTGCAGAGTCCCTGTAATCACAACTACACAGGTAAAAGCTGCACACTCTAAAGCCAATATCACAGCATCCATGGAACCAGACAACATCCCAGGCTGCATTTTGCATGAACTTCAGAATGTACTGTCTCCCCACCTATGTACCATGTTCAATAGTAGCCTCGCATCGGGCTTTGTGCCCCCTGAATGGTGCACAACAACAGTTATCCCACTCCACAAAGGTGGTGCCACAATGGACCATGGGACCTATTGCCCTACAGGCCTGACTAGCCTGATCTGCAAGGCTATGGAGCACATCATCATGGATCTCAGTCACAGAGACATTGAGTACCTACCTTTGCACTTATTACATGTCTTATGTGCGTGGATAGTTAACTAGCTCTTCCATTTTACTTTGCTATCATGCTGGCTTTGTTAAGGGCAGACCATGCCTCCTAAACTTGGTGGACTTCTTAGAGACAGTTATCAAGGCATTAGATGAGGGTAAGGAGGTCCACACAGCCTACCTTGGTCTCTCAAAGGCTTTCAACACCATTCCCCGTTCTGGTATTATCAACATACCAATCCACCTGAATATTAACCCCTACGTCATATGATGGTTTGCAAAGTGGCTCATGGACAGAACCCATACAGTGGGAGTTGCATACCTTGGGTCCAAATGTATACCAGTTACAAGTGGCATCCCCCAGGGCTCAGTCCTAGGACCCCTCATGTTTGGTATATAATTCTCTGACGTACAGGCAAGCACAGGAGGGCTTTGGCTGAAAAGGTTTGCAGACGACTGCAAACTAGGGGCCATAATTGTCTCCCCAGCTGATACAGACACCCTCTGGAAGGGTTGCACTAAGATGGATACCTTGTGTCAATATCATAGCCTCAAGCTGAATGCCAAAAAGTGCATATTCATCCCCTTTGGATACAACTAATTATCCACGGACTACCACATAGGTGGTAGTCCCCTACATACAAAAAAGGTAATAAGGCATTTGGGAACCCCAGTAGAGAGCAAGCTCTCCTTTGATAACCATAATGGCAAGGTGGTTAGAATATCCTTCTACATGGTCCCCCTAATCTCTAATGGGTTCGCATCCAGAACAAAGGAGGCCATTGTGCCTCTCTACTCATGACTTATTAGACCCATTAAAGGATACAACACCCCATTTGGGATGTACCATACAAGACAACTGCAACGGCTTGGAAGACCACAACAGTACCACACCAAGAGGATTACTGACCTCAAACAGAAGACCTATGCAGTCAAACCTAAGAAACTCCAGCTGTACTCGGTTGCATACCGCATACTCACAGGTGATCTCTGCTTGACATACAAGGCTAATGTCCAACCCAGTATTGCTGGATATCCTCCACCTAAACAGAAGCCCCTGAGGGACACATGCTCTAGGGATATACACCTAACCACAATGATGACTAGGGTGTGCTGGATGGATAGATTCCTGACCTGGAGACTCCCCATGCTTTGGAACATGATTCCAACGTACATCAGGTGGGGCCCCTCACTAGCACTCTTCAAGGGAAACCTTGACGGGTGGATTGGAGACAGACATGTACCCTGGGGATCACTGCAGTGGCTCTGCTGGACAGAGGCACAGGGAACTAATGGCTCTGCCATTCAAAGGCACAGGGAACTAACGTAAGGGGTGACGAAAGCCAACATACTCTAGCTAGGCTTATAAATACCCTTGGGCAGACAGCCTAGTACCTACCTTTGCACTTATTACATGTCTTATGTGCATGGATAGTTAACTAGCTCTTCCATTTTACTTTGCTATCATGCTGATAAACTGTCGGGTGACTACAAGTCAGATGTCTCCTGTTATTGTGTATTGTAAATGCCAATAGACATAACTAATGTTTGCCTAACATAACAGTAATGCCATGTAACTTATAATACATATCTGTCTACAATATTGTACATTACACAGTTATTGGCACAATATCACACAATTCAAATCATAATTGCACAGTGGGCCAACCTTCGACATGTTATTCTCAGTAATACACCCATGCATATGCCTACTGTTACAATATATCAACATTTACTATCCCCTGTTATAGCACATACTTGTTGGATGAGCCCTGCCACTTACAGCGGCTGGTGAGGAATATTTGGGTTCAAAGCCCTTAAAGAGCATCCCTTGTGGTATATGCGGTGTTTGCCTTGTGACCTACAGCAGTACACACATAAATACTACGAGCGTTACTATGCTCAACAATACATCACAACAAGATAACTGTTTCCACTATATGGATTGCATGCACTTTAAATATTACAGAACAAGTACTACATACACAAACATACTCAGTGTTCTACATACCTTATTAGTAACTCGAGGTGTCGTTGGCTGTTAATTCAATCCTTTTCAGTTTGTGTTTCATTCTTCTTTGCAATGTTCTGCTGGTATATACAGATGGTTTGAATGTGTGATAAGCCATTCTTTTCTAGTTAAATATCAGTAACATGTGCTATCCTGACCACCAATTGGTGTTCCAAAGTAGTTAATTAGATGCACATCAGCTGGGCAGCTACTCCATTAGCCAATACCATGGCAACAGTGGTGTATAATTGAGTACTCCACTTGAGCGTTGTCCCTTTGCCTTACTTTCGAGGAAAACAGCCTGGATGTGTTGTTAGTGATGTATTTCAACAGCTATATGGAGACCGACAGAGATATATTAGTTTCATGACACCCGTGGATTGTGTGTAATGGCTAGAAGATGTTGTTCTACATGTGAGTACAGCTGTTATATTTCAGAACATTGCTACTTATGCAGGGTTTGTTTGTACCTGATTCTTCTGCAGATGTTTCAGTCTGGCAAGGATGTTTGGGCAGCTTAAGGCTGTATGGCTATGCATGAACTGTTAGGTGGTTTACAGTGTGCTCACCAGACATCCTTGGTTTGGTGTACAAGTGTAGCATACTGTGCTATTAATCAGTAATTGGTAACACTTCCTGGTGTACACACAACCCTCTGAAACGGGATTAGTGCAAACAAACACTGTAACATCAGCAGCTGTTCCATTGTATAACAGCAACTATTTCACATAGGGCCATGTTAGTGTGCCTCTGACAAGGTATATTAAGGCTTCTGCAGATGTTGTGCAGTGAGTGAATGATTTGTGATGTTATTATAGTTTGTATTGTAATTTGTTTGGGTGCGGAGGTGATGTTAATGGGTGTACATAGCAGATGCAGGTGTGTAGGAACTGCTTTTATACATAATAGATATGTGCATGAGGGTTCCCTCCCTATTTGAACGCCTATCCTTTAGTGGACTAATACTATGGTAATTGCAGACTGATTCATTAAGGCACTGTTAATTGGTTCCTGTATAGCATGCAGGTGATGTTAGTCCTTGAATCCTTTTGGCAATACATCAAAATGTAATAAAGTGTTGCTACATGAAAGCTGTGTATTTCTGTCATAGTTATTTGCAGTCACTGGAGATGTGTTGGTGACTGACCCTCTTTGGCTAGGGTTGCCACCTTTTCAAATGGCCATAGTGGGACATTTTCAGGACACACATCAGATTTTACAGGCCAACACAAACCATAGTCAGTACAAGGGATAGAACTTTCCTTTTTTGCCTAAATATAAGCTTATTCTTGTAGCAGTTTAGTTGCTTATCCTGTTTCTTGTAACATGTAGGTATTTTAGATACAGAAAGAACTATTATATGCAACTATTACATTACATATGAGACATAATTATGTCCTACAATCTCAAGACATTTGCCACATTTAATATATTTGGTCAGGACACAACCGCCCAAAGAGAGACTGTCCCTCGCAAAGTGGGACAGGTGGTAACCCTATCATTGTCTCATGTCCATAGCACATATTTGTAATACTGTATAGGCATATACTCTCCATATCCTTTGTTCATAAAGTTTGGTCATGGCCGAATGTGTGATTGCTATGGTCCATGTTATACTCATATATGAACACTCCAACCACTATATATGGGATACCTACGGAATTCCAAAACCACACAATTCTGATGCCCACAGTACCGGGCCCAGACTCCCATACCCCACATTACCGACAGCGAAAGTAACTCGCAAAAGTAACGCTAACATGGAACACACACATGCACACACAGACACACTGCTACCCACCACATCCAAACTAACCATCCTACACTACGTATCAGCAGGTGGGCAAGCCCTCCTACACCCCCCATGTGGGTGTCTGTGCCCCCCACACCCACCTACTTTAATATTCTACCTCCTAGATTGCACAAACAGATGCACAAAGCAAACTCACACCCACACATTACAGTCCTCCAGGAACACACACCACACTCAGAACACACACTTACACACACTACAGCCCTCAGAAACTCTATTTGACTTAACACCAGAAGCACTGACTAAATGTCCCTTAACATCAGGATTTTAAACCTTGTGCTTCTGGTGTTTTGGTACTGTGGTCTTTTGGACTTTAGGCCTCATGATTACATGTGTCTGTATGTCAAGCAGTCCGTATGTGGTAGGTATCCCATTTATATGTACCTCCAAGGTTATGTAGATGTTGTTAACCTATCTATATATCTACATATATATGTATATCCCCATATATTGACATCTCTCTCTCCCTCTCTCTCTCTCTCTCTATATATATATATATATATATATATACACATAGATATTACACATAGATATATACACATAGATATATACACATAGATTTTACACTGTTTATTGCACTTTAAGTTACTTATTGTTGCAAATTGTTTCTGTAGGCTACACACTAAAGTGCGCTAGCCGATTTACAGCAATTACTGTTTTTTTTCCTTGTCTCTGTAATAAAACAAAAAATCTTGTTTTCCGCCTTACTGAACTAGAGTAGTCCAGTTTCAGAGTTGCTGATCCCTGGGCTTTGTTTTTAGTTCCTGTTACTGATCCATTGCCTTATTAGGAAGGAGGAAGTTTCTTTGCTTACCAGTGGGAGGAAGCACTGAGCGCCTTTTTGTCTGATTTGGTGAAGTTTCAGCCAGAAACTAGTAGTCCATTGGTCGGGCCACCTAGCCCTTCAGCCCCTGTTATAAAACACGCTAAACGCTGTAAGCGGGATGAAGCCGGAGTTACCACTGTTGCACACAAGAGCAGCGCGGTTAAACAAGGTTAAACTATTTGGGCCATCTAAATTCCACTCTTCCAATTTTCCTTAAAACTACCTTCCTCGAGCTGTACTGCTGATCTAACCAGCATATCCTATAACTGAAAAGTTCATCTCTACTTGATTCCCAAGTAGACTATTCTCTATCTGTAAAGCCTAGCACTTACTCCTACAGTACTTGCACCTTGATAAAGCACTCTTATTATAGATAGTACCCCACCAGCCTAAAACCCACTTCCACTTCCCCCGGAGTCCTTTGAAAGTCTCTTTATCTACTACTTCTAGTATGTTGAGGGATCAGTTGCTAGTGTCCTCCAGCTCAACTGGTGAACCTGGGAATATTGAGGCAATGTTACAACTGCCTCATGTACACAGACAATCCTTCTCCCACAAAACACAAATACATGCGAGAGATGCAACTATACGGCCAAACTGGAGGCTGAGCTCTCTCAACATAGGACTGGCAAGACCAGACAGGAGGAGAAGGTAACCACACACAATACATACCCAGTCACACATGGTACCATCACAACTTCAAATCATACACATACTCACACAAAGACATACTGGAGGCTCTGATCAAAATTTACCAAAACAGCAGAGGCCACCAAAGCAGACACCCAAACAACTACCACCTCACAACCCAACACATACACATAGACCACACAGTCAGAGTGTCAAACAGTCACAGCCCTTAAGGCCAAACAAAATGCCAGACACACTTGTCATTGGTGATTCCATAGTCAGACACACTGACGTCCCGCCACCAGACTGAGTAAAGAGAAGGTCACAGTAAGCTGCCTGTCAGGCGCTAGAATCCGCCACATAACGCAAAGCACTCAGGTCTCTCAACAGCAGGTACAAGTACGACTCAGTCATTGTCCACGCTGGTGTCAACGACCTGAGACGCACCTCCTTGGACTACATGAAAAGGACATCGAGGAGCTCTGATTATGTAGCCCAGGCAGGTATGACCCTGACCTTGAGCAGTATCCTACCTTCACCTAGAATGATGCCACAATACAGTGATAAGATGATCAGCTTTAATAATTGGCTTAAATTCTGGTGTCATTCAAAGGGGATCCAATGTCTGTCTGCCTGGATGACATGCTGGACAAGCCACGCTGCTTCATAAGGGACGGCTTGCACCTGTCACCCTGGGCTTCCGGATATTGGCAAAGGCTCTTGCCACCCCTATAGTGCCTTTTTAGGCAAGGCTCAAATTCTAAACCTACCACCCTAGAACACCAAAAGGAAAAACTAAGGGTAATGCTGCTCAATGCCAGAAGTCTCAATCTCAAGATGCACGCACTCGAGGCCCTTCTCAATATGGAGAACATCGATGTCTGTGCTGTGACAGAAACCTGGTTCAAGGCTCCTGAGAGCACCCCAGCACTAACAGGTTTCACCTCATATCATGCTCCGCCCCAAAATCCGGACAACACCAAGAAAGGAGGGGTGTCCATATTCATAAAGGACACCCACACCTCAAGGTTGGTGGCAACGCATGATGCATCGGAGACCATCCAGGTGCAATTAACCATAGGCAAGACTGCTCTGCAATTTGTAGCATGTTACAGGCCACCCTCTCAAACTCAGGAACCTCACATGGCCTTCCTGAAAACATTGAGGGATAAATGTATCTCCAAACACCATCATACTAGGTGACTTTAACTACCCTAATATAGACTGGGAACACTACTCAAGCCCGAACACTCTAACCCAAAGATTCCTGGAGTTCATAAACTCAAATGCCATGGAACAACTAGTCACCATCCCCACAAGAGGAGAAAACATACTTGATCTCATCATCACGAACATGGGATCAAAATGTTCCAAACCCGAAGTATACCCCTCACTGGTGAGATCAGATCATAAACTAATCTCGCTGGAGGTCCTCATCCCGCCCCACCTGAAACAAAAAGACCACAGTGCAAAACGTCGCAAAAGCCGACTTCACACTTCTAAAAACTAGTGTGGTCTCCTTTAAGGCCCCTGAGCCAGTGGTAAACATTACTCAAACCGCTGAATCACTTACACAAATGCCTTCTACCAGCACCTACAGGACTGCATGGATCAGGCAATCCCAAACAAAACTAAGACTCTTTGTACCAAAGGCAAGCGTCCAGTCTGGTGGACCCCAGCCATAAACAAGCTCTACAACAAAAGGAGGAAGCTACTACAAGATAGAGCAAAATCCTTGAAAGGTAAGACACCTTTGATCATTATAAGTAAAAAACTAAGAGCTCTCATAAAATCATCCAAGGCAAATTTTGAGAGAAAAATCGCCAAGGACTCTAAAGAGAATCATAAGGCCTTCTTTAGCTATGTTAGAAACCTAGGAGGAAACTCCCAGATATGCTCAGAATTAGTTCAAAATGATGTGAAAATTACTGAACCTACACACATTGCCAACATACTGGCTGACAGGTTCAGTGCAAACTTCTCCCCCTCCCAAAAGGAGAGATATCTATTCCAGAGGATTGTAGCCCCCAAACATCTCCAACGCCCAGGTGAGAACTGCCCTCACTAAGGCAAAAAACACAGCATCCATGGGACGGATGGTGTCCCCGGCTGTGTGCTTATGAACTCAATGAGGAATTAAACCCACAGTTAGGACAGCTGTTTAATCTTAGCCTCACCTCAGGATACGCACCAAGGAGTGGCGCGCCACTGTGGTCCGGTCCCACTTCATAAGGGCGGTGCCTCCACAGACCCTGAAAATTACCGCCCATTAGCTTGACAAGCCTTATCTGCAAAGCCATGGAGAGGATCATAATGGAACTCATAAATAAAGACATAGGGAACTTGCAGACTTTGGATCCAACTCAGTTTGGCTTTGTCAAAGGCAGATCCTGCCTCTTAAACTTGGTTGACTTTTCGAGACAGTCACCAAGGCCATTGATGAGGGAAAGGCAGTCCATACAGCCTACCTCGACCTGGCAAAGGCCTTCGACACAATACCCCACTCAGGTATCATCGAAAACTCATCAGCTTGAATGTAAACCCATACATCACAAGATGGGTTGCAAACTGGCTAAGTGACAGAACCCACAGGGTCAGAGTTGCTGGAGCCATGTCAGACTCAAAGCCTGTCACAAGTGGTGTCCCACAGGGCTCAGTCCTGGGTCCACTCTCGGCATCTACTTTTCTGAAGTACAAGCAAACACAGGAGGGTTATGGCTGACAAAGTTTGCAGATGACTGCAAAGTTTGCAGATGATAGTCGAAAAAACACATCTGACACAGATATCCTCCAGAAGGGCCTCACAGAAATGGATAACTGGTGCCAGAGCCATGGCCTGAAGTTAAACGCCAAAAATGCATAGTCATACCCTTTGGGAAAAACAAGGCTACCCCTAGCTACCATATAGGTGGCAATCCACTGAGCACAGAAAAGTCATCAGAGATCTGGGGACCCAGGTTGACAGTAGCCTTCGTTTGACACTCATGTTGCTAAAGTAGTTAGGAAAACCTTCTATATCACCCACCTGATCATGAAGGGATTCACATCTAGATCAAGGGAGGTCATCGTCCCCTGTACTCATCACTTATTAGACCTATGATTGAGTACAATGCCCGTTCGAATGTATCTGACCAGACACCTGCTGCAGCTTGAAAGGCCCCAAAAGTTCCTCACCAAAAGGATAAAGGGTCTCAAAATATGTCTTATGCTGCCCGACTGAAAGAACTCCAGCTCTATTCAGTCTCATACCGCTTGCTCAGAGGTGACCTGTGCCTGACATATAAGGCCATGTCAAACCCAGATTTGATGAATATGCTTCACCTCAAAAATCTAGATCCCTCAGAACCACAAGGGCGGAGACTTAAACCTTGACATGGTTATAAATAGAACGTGCTGGAGGGACAGATTCATCACCCAGAGACTCCCTATGCTGTGGAACAAAATCCCGGTACATGTGAGGCAGAGCACCTCTCTGGTCTTGTTCAAGAGGAATCTTGACCAATGGATGGGAGATTGCAGATATACCCCAGGATTACTTCAGCGTCACTGCTTGACAGAGGGACAGCAAAATGATAGGCATAGTATTTATTCAAACTAAGGGGTGGCTGAAGCCACATAACTATGGGCTAGGCTTATAAATGCCCTTGGGCAGATAGCCTAGTATGAACCTATGAACCTATGAACCTATATATGTTGAGATATATATATATTATATATATATATATATATATATATATATATATATATATATATATATATATATATATATATATATATATATATATATATATTTATATATATATATATATATATATATATATATATATATATATTTATATATATATATATATATATATATATATATATATATATATACACTTTTCATTGGGTATGTGCCGGCTTGTCCTATTTCCACACATTCCTACCTTTTGTGTATTAACCTGTCAGTATACACAACTGTCATCGGTACATCTCAGGTAACTTAGTGGTAAGTTATTGTGAAGCTTGTGTACATGGTTGCATGTTCTAATCCTGACAGTGATAATTTTACCTCTCAGAGCAGGCACTGGTAGTACAAGGGTGATTAACGCACATTTCAGTGGTTGTGTGTTCCAAATGTTTATTATTCTGTTGAATACTACCTATACATTCAAGCTGTTGTTAAGGTATACTATGTAACATGTAAATCATCTGAGAAGATTCCTGTCAGGGATACTCCCCATTATTTGGAACTACATCCCTGATTACATTATACAAAACCCCTCACTAACACTCCAGGGAATCCTTCCAGAGTGGGGGGGAACAGTGGATACACCCCAGGGATCCCGCAATTGCCTCTGCTCCACAGAGGGACAGTTAGTTAATCAATGGGGTGGTGACAGCATACACATATTGGCTATGCTTATGAGGGCCTTGGGCAGTTAGGCATGTACCTACCTATGTATCTGTGAACCTATACATACAGTATGGACACATGCTGATAGCTTAATTTACTGTGCAGGTATTGACTTACCTTGTGCCAATGACTGTTGTGTGTACAATAGTTGAGGGCTGCCTATGTAGTATGCACACAGTAGACCACCTATACATGACAATTTACAGGTGGTTGTGTGTGTGTGCCATCCATGTTTGCTTTGTGTGCAGGTGGAGGAGGGTGTCAGTCCATATGTGCCTACACTGTCAGTGTGTGTGCTATACATTCCCTCTTTGCCAAGGCATGGGCATACTGGGCACACCTCCATCTGCCTACTGAGGCTGGCACAGGGTGTTCATGGTCTGAGTCCCTCTGTGCCTGCGGGGCCCTTGGCAATGGTGGTGGGCTGTGAGGGACTTCACCATTCTGTCCCTGCCACAGCTGTTTCCGCAGGATCATATTGTGTAGCATGGCACATACTATGAAGATGTGGGCACACATGCCTGGAGAGTACTGCAAGGCTCCACCAGATATGTCCAAGCAACAGAACCGTGATTTCCAGCATCCCAAACACATGCTCTATGATGATTCCGGTTTCTGCGTGTGCCTCATTATGACGTTCGTGCATGGCTGTGTGTGCATTTCTGATGGGAGTCATCATCCATGGTTCCAGTGCATAGCCAGAATCCCCCACCAGGTGGCCATATAGGATGTCCCCCCTGGCAAATACCTGATACAGCTGTGAGGCATGCCAGATGTGGAAGTTGTGATAGCTTCCAGGGCTGCCAGCACACACATCCATGATAATGCCCTGGGCATTGCACATGACCTGGCAGTTGATGGAGGGGTATCCCTTGCGGTTTATGTAGCACCTACCCTGCTCACCAGGTGGTGTCTTGATGTGTATGTGCATGCAGTCTATTGCACCCAGTACCTCCGGGTAGTCTGCCACATGGTGGAAGAGACACATATTGCTGGCCAACTCCTGCATTCGGGCGAAGTATATGTGCTCATTGGCATGTGGTAACATGGCATCCAGGAACTGCTGGAGTGCCCTGGATGCTGATGCCTGTGAGATCCCCATGATATCCCCAGCTGGCCTTTGAAAGGTACCTGTGGCTAGTATTCTCAAGCTTACACATACCTTCATGTCCACTGATGGTTTCCCCTCTGTTATTTCTGGCTCTGAGGCATGGCCAGCACAGGTCAACAAGTTGCTGTATGGTGTCCCTGTCCACCCTGTAATGCTCTATTATCTCCAGATCATGTAGCCCCTGGTAGGTCATCCGGGTCTGAACACTCTTCTCCTCCTCTGGTGCCTGAGATGGTTGTCAGCATCATCCTCCACACCACCGTCAGTCTCCAACAGATGCTGGTGAATCAAAGCTATGGCAGCCCCTAACATGTACATATTAAAAGTTCCCCGTCTGTATACACCAATGGTGCAGAGTATCTGGGAATACACAAGTATGTGTGTGTGTGTGTGGGGGGGGGGGGGCTTTGACATATTATACTATTGTGCAATGGATGATGCTGGTGTAATTGGGTGGTGTATGTGCAATTCCAGCTGCAGGGTGTCTTAATTATGGGTTTTACAGCAGGTACTGCTATTGTGGGGCCTTTAATGTTGACTTATGCTTGGCTGCCATGATTCATCTATTGCCCTTTACTTCACTTTTCAACCCGATTCCCCTCCCATTGTCAGGCATACATCCAGCTGCCTGCTTTCTTGTTGTGTACTTTCACAACCCAGGATTGTGTTGCGAAATGTGTTATGTAGCTGATCTACTGCAGGTTTGCTTTGTTCTGCTGTGACAGTTCTCTTTTCTTTGCAGTACAGCACCTCCACTTTCCTGTTTTGCAGGTAGCTGCTAGCAGCCTTGTTAGCTGTTGTCAATGGCCCACTGTGAGTTCATACGTGCTAATTACTCATTTGTACTCCAATTACCATGCTGCAGCATTTCCTTATTGTCTTCCCGTATCCTTCCTGTTTCAGCTGTGTGCACGCCGTGCACAGCCATTTACTGGGTTACGAGCGCGTTTTCATCCACATTCACATGCACTTTCAGTTACCTTGTGTGCTCTCAGCTAAGCAAAGCTATGGCTACTTCCACACCCCTATCCTGCGGCTTTGCTTAGCAACAAACAACCTGGATTAGCAATGCTTCAATGTGCTTAAAGCTATGGTGGCGCACCCCTCTCTTGATGTTATGTTTATCTCCAGGCCACACCTCAGTGTTGTACCGCTATGCTGTGTGGTACATCCTTACACCGGTGGGGAGTTTGCGATTCAGTATTATTTGACTCATTTGCATGGCATTGACTATGAATTCCTAGTTACCCTGCAGAACACTTAGCAACCCTTGTGCCATGGTTGTGGTGTAACATGTGTGCCATTGACTATTGTGGGGAATTCATGAATTGTGTTACATTGCAGTTTTATGACATCTAAATATATTTTCATCGTGATCCCGTTTGCACACTGATGCACTGCAATTTTACTTTGTGTTAGTGTGGCCATGACATTAAATGTTATTTTTTATGTGTTGTGCATGTTTTTTTATGCCATTGGCTATATATTTAGCCAATGGCATATATTAACATTATAGTACGTAAGTTTGGTCTGCTTTCATGGCTCCAATTTTATGTTTGAAAAAATGTAAACCATTTTTTTGGTTTACATTTCTTCATGCTTACGCTATGCCTGCACCACTTCATGAATCGCTATATACCTTCATTTGCATGCTACACTGCTGCACATGGGGTAATTAGCATACATGCACTGGGAGCTGCGCAGCTCTGGCGTACACTGGTAATGCATGTGGAAACAGCTCGTACCTGAATCACTCGGCGGCCATATTTGGCGTTAGATCGCCAACACTACTCCGGTGCCTGACGCAAGCTTCATGAATCCCGGGGCATGTCTTTATTTGACTTTTATGTTCTTTCTCTTCCAAGCCATTTTTTTCTCTTTTCTTACTCCCACCCATCCACATGCCTTTATATTTTTCAAATAAAATATTTCCTAGTATTGTCTTTTTTTCTGAGACTTTTAACATCCAAAATATATTTATTGAAGTTTAAAAAAACAACTGGATTTATTATATTCAACCCCTTTTTTTACATTATAAACTATCCTTCTTTTGACTGGAGTCACCCTTGCTCCCCACAGAAAACCAAAAAATATGCACAATAATTCAGTTTCCCATGCAGCCTGGAAGCATGTCTATACCAACTAAATATGCTAGCTTTCCTAAAATATATATTTTTAACATACATACCCTTTTTCTTAGGGACAAGTAAAACACCCTCTACCAATCTGTCAACCTTCATATTTTAGCAGGTCTCTTGATTGTTCTATTACTACTTGTTCTATTACTAACTTAACCCCTAGAGCATCAGTTTCACTTCTGATAAAATGAATTCCTGCCATTCTTACCACATTTCCAAAACCCTTACTTTTTGACTGCGTTAACTGTAATTTTACTGTACCAAAAATGTGTTCTGTTCTGTAAATTCTCTTTCATCCAGTGTTTGTTCTTGGTTACTAAGACCAAATTATCTGCATAGGATAACATGAATGGTTGCCTTACCCCTTACTTAACTTCCCATCTACCATCCACTGACCTTGATCTACATATTTGTATAACTACATTCATTATCACAAACAGCCACTTGCTCAATGGCTTTACTTCCCTTCCTTGCCTTATCTTTTTTCCTACCCATCCATTCACCATCATAGGCACACAAAAACATAGAATAATTGTCCTCACTAGCCTTATTTTTTTTCTTACCTCAGCTTCTTTTAAAATGTTCAACATTTACCCATTATCAATACTATCAAATGTCACATAACATACTGTTGCTTTTCCTTCTCCTTCCCCCTTATTTATACACTCAACCACTTCTTTAACCATCATTAGCATTTTACTTACTGTTGTACCTTTAACCCCATATACCACTATATTCAGTTTTTCTTTCCTGACACCCATCATTTTCTAATCTTCATAAATTTTATAGTCAGCATTTCCCAAAGTAATTGGTCTCCATTTTTTTCTTTCTTTACTTTCTTCCTTTCTACATATAAATTTTATAGCCCTCTAACAAACCCCTTCTTCTTTTATATTTTCCTCCATCCGTTCATTCAATATTTCCAGAAAAACATAATTTTCATTATCTGACATTTCTTTATGAAAACTATACTCTAAGAAATCTGAGCCTGGTGTGGATTCTTCTTTGCTTATGTTTATAGCATCCTCTAACTCTTTCCTCTCAATTCTTTTTTCCATTTCTTCAACTACCCCCTTTTCCATCTGCTTTACTTTCCATACACCCCTGTCACAATTTTTTCTAACTTGTATTTTGTACATACCTTTCAGTTATATCCATAATTTCCTCTTGTTTTTATTTTAACTGCCCTTTATCAACCTTCATTGCATTCCTTGTTCTCTCATTATGTCTCAGTTTCTTCACCAAAAATGGGAAAACTTTTTTTCTCCCTTTCAAACAATACTTGTATCCAAATATCATTCTTTCTGTTGCTTTCTTTATTATAGGATCATAGGATCATAGGAAGTTACTAGGCTAATGGGCCTGAGGCCCTTATAAGCCTAGTCAGGAGTTTAGCCCATGTTTAGACAAGTCAGCACCCAAAGCCCCTCTCCAGCAGGGACATGGGTGGAATCCCAGGGGTGTATTTTCTGTTTCCCATCCAGTTTTCCAGGTTGTGCTTGAAAAGGGACAATGAGGTACTCTGCTTGACATGGAGAGGAAGTCTATTCCACACCTGGGGGAGTCTCTGGGACACAAATCTGTCCTGCCAACAAGTCCTATTGATGTCACAGACCAAGTTGAGGTTGTGCATGTGGGTTACTCAAGTGGAGCTTGATTGAAGATATGGAGTACTCCCATCAAGGCAGAGTCTGAACTTTCTCTGTATGCCAGACAGAGTTCACCTCTGAGGAGTCTGTATGAAACTGAGTAAAGGGACAGAGCTTTTAGCCTACTGTGTACAGTAGATGCTTTATAAATATATAATTTGTTTTATTCTTCTTCTGCAAGATTTACCTGCCCCTTTCTCTACTATTCCTTTATAAATTTCTTTTTGCTTATTATACATATAGTCAGATTCATGAGTGGCTAATTTCCACACTGCTGTTCTGTGCACATCATGGCACAACACATACATGATAGCATACTATTTTGTATTCTTTAAATGTCTCTGCACTTGGTGCAGAGCCATCAAGCAAAGCTAAACAGCACAGTATGATAATGAAAGCATAAGCAGCTGAATTACATGTTAATTAACCAATGCAAGACAGTGGAGCCATTCAGGAAGCTATAAAGTTACCATGTAGAGATGGAATAGCCCTTTGCCATGAATAACAAAACCTACTGGAATGCAGCCACCATCACTCTTAAGGGAAAAAAAAGCAGTATTGGGGCTCCTGCCACTCTCTTGTATGTGCAATTACAATAGGCTCAGATCTATGCTGCCGCTACTGCTGATAGACCTCATCCAAGGAGAAGAAAGGTGCTCAGACCCAATTTAGCATATCATGGACTGCATGATATTGAAATAGTAGAATGATACAAGATTGATAGGGAAACATTGCAGGATCTCTGCAGCCTTTGCCACTCTTACTCAAACCCAGTAGAAACTGAGGAGAACCTATACCAGTAGAAACTAAGGTATGTGTGGCATTAAGGATATTAGCCATTGGTACATTCCAGAAAAATTCTCTGAACCAACCATACTGATCCTGTCTAACCAACTCCATTATGGCTTAAAATTATAACATAATTAAAAATACATAAGAATTGAGAATAAAGAAGTTGAATGGTACCCACACTGACAATATAAAACAAATATGGCAATTTATAAAGATGTTTTAGTATCAGTATCATCACTATAATTTTCAAAACAAGCATTCGGCTGCACAGTCCTCATTTTCAGTAAAGAACAAGAGTAATTAGTCTAGAACTCAGTGAGTCACAGAAGCAATGATACATGTATGATGTGATAAGATATGTCATATAATAGCATATCATATCATATTTCCAGATGGTTCAAAGGCCAGTTAGAAACCTGAAAACTTGAGGATCCTGTGACAACTGATGATCACACCACTGGCAACCGATATGTGACGGGTGATGGTCCCACCATAGCCAACCAATATGTGATGACCACACACTGGGCCAGTAATCAAGGAGCCTGAATCTTCACCACTAACACTGGAGATGGATGTGCACTTGGAATACAACTAGATACACTCAGTATTTCCAGATTCAGACCTCTCTGCATCAAACACAAGTTCCCTTAAGAGCACACAGGGAACACACAGCCCAGGGTCTGGATTTCTCTATATCTGTCTCCCTCCAGGTCCAAAATAAGACTCCCACTGGTACAGCTGTAGAGTTAGGTCCTCAGCTGAGTGTCCAAGCCAAGTCTTCCAGCACCATCTCTGTAAACCCAGTGCTTCATGTCCCTGCCCCAATTACTGACACACACACACACACACACACACACACACACACACACACACACACACACACACACACACACACACACACACTGTGAGATTTGATTCTTCACGCACACACACACACACACACACACACACACACACACACACACACACACACACACACACCCCACACACCTGGGAAAGGCTGGCACAGATTTACCTGCTGTGTCCCCTTCTGCCCAGAATATAAGGTAGTTATCACCACCACCACCACCACAACCAGAAACTCCACAATCAGCTACTCTAATACCTTTAACAAAGCATGTCCAGTTATATTGTGTAATATTAATACTACTACAAATGGTAGTAGTTTACCAAGATGGCTAGGCTTTCTGGAGTGGGCCGCACAGTGTCACCAAATAAATATAAGCACACTCAAAGTTTAAATACTTTCTACAAGGACCAGCCACAATAAATGTTTTAAATATATTTAATAATAAATAATAAAAGAGTATGAAAATACTGATTATATATTCACAGTAGACCACAGAGTTTACCTCACAGGAAACACTGAAAAGAACATTGATGGACAGATTCAGACAAATAAAGAAAAACATCTAAACTAAACTTCACCATATTCCTGACTGAATCTAGAATTACTATTCCCTAATAACTTACTTGCTAGAGCAAGGTGCAATGAAATACATGCACAGTCTTTCTAGACAGATTCCCAAAACAGAATACTACATCCTCAGAGATTACTCCCTGTAAAACATCATTTTCAAGATGGCTTGCAGAATGACCTCATCTGGTCACCTGACTCTAGGTTCTCACAGTAAGCCCCTATGAAGCTGAGAAAAAAAAATTAGCACAGACAGCTACAATACACATCTTAAATGTTTATGGCAGTGCCTGAGGCTTCCCCTCCTTTTACTGAGCTAATGAACAAAGGCTTTTTCCAGACCCACTGTCTCCAGTCCTATTCAGCGGTGAGGGGTGACATTTTAATGGTTTAACTGCTCATTTACATTTCCCTTATTTTTCTTAAAGTAATCCAAAAGATTAAACTTTGCAGTTCCAGTGTCCTCTAATAAAACCTATATATTTAATTCAGTTACATTAATACGTGTACATTTCTTTTCATTCCAGCAGGGGGCACTGCTGATACATTTTAGCACAAGCAAACCTCTCAAATACATTTTCAGCACAAGCACCTGTACAGATCAGTTTGATTTACACATGAGATATAATTATTTACAAAAGTCCAGCCAGCTGTGTTCGCAGAAGTAATATATCCATTGCCTTACTTCACCTGGCAAGGCTGGCAGTACCCTTTATCATCACACATCTCCCCCCCTTTGTAAACTCAAGCAAGTTTTCAAGTGTCCACTGAGAAACCTTGCTTGAGAGGAATGAGCCTATCTGGGAATACATTACCCCATAATGAAATACAACACAAAAAGTAGCACCAAAGCAAAAAATTGCTTCACCACAAATGAAAAACAAGAATCCGAGCAGTCAGACAGTTTATTTCTCTAGCGCCTCAGCAACAATCAGCCTTCAAGGAGTAACAACTAATACATTTTACATAGTATATATACACAATCAGCTACCAATTAATAAACAATCAATTAATTAAACTAATTAAAATTTAAAGTCACATAATACAAATTAGAGAATACTTTTCCATCAAAATTCCACATTCAAACCTTTAGGCATCAAAGTATTATATTTTAAAATAGCCTCTTTTCTTAAAAGCATGAATTTAACTTTTTACTTATCAAAATCATCTGTTAAAATATGTTCCAAAATGGTCGCTTTTAAGCCCACAGAAGTACAATTGTGACATTCTTTAAAATGTTGGGCCACAGGACTTTCATCTTTATTTGTTCGAATATCCCTTAAGTATTCCAACAGCCTCACTTTAAACATTCTTTTTGTTTGTCCAACATAAAATTTATTACATCCACATTTTATAGCATAAATAACCCTCTCTGTTCTACAATTGTAAACACCATTGGGTATAAAGCGAATGTTATTAATACAAGAAAAAGAATTCACTGTGTACGAACATACCTACATTTCCCACAAGGCTTCATGCCCTTAACATAAATTTGTAAAGGAAGTCTGACCTCAGGTCTAATAAATTTAGTGTAAACTAACATATCTTTAATATTCCTTCCCCTTTTATAAGAAAAAAATAATTTCCTATTAAACCTGTCAATTTAACAAAATTTCTCAAAAATTCCCAAAAATATAAAATACACTGTCTAATATTATCACTAAGATCATTATATGTGGAAACTATAAAAACAATTCTCTAGTTCTGTGCTATTTGTCACTATATTAATATTTTTATTCCTAAATAATTTATTTTTTTCTATTATCATTACATCTAATATCAAATACCTTTTTAATATCTTTATCAACTAATCTAACATCATATTTCCTAGTGATAAACATATTCCTAGTCTGCTCAATTTCTTTCATAAAATTATTTTCTTCATTGCACAATCTAGATATTCTTAAAAATTATCCATAGGGCAAATAATCAATAGTATGTCTAGGGTGACAACTAGTGCCCATTAAGAATTCATTAACTGATTCAAATTTTCTATGAATACTCGTAATAATATTTTTTCCTTTTATTCCACATAAATTAATATCCAAAAATGAGACTTGTTGCCCATATTGCAAGCCATCAAATAATATATTAAATCTGTTCACTTGAATTTCTTACACAAAATTAGATACTAAGTGAAAACCACCTTTGCATAAAAATATTAAATCATCTATATATCTAAAATAAAATTTAACATAATTCTTAAAGAAAAAAATACTATAAATACATTCCTTCTCAACTAAGCCCATAAAAATATTGGCATACGTGGGTGCAAATGGAGCACCCATTGCTGTATCTTGAATCTGATGAAAAATTTGATTTTCAAAATAAAAATAATTATTCTCTAAACAAAACTTAACTAAATCTAAAATATAATGAGTAAAAGGAGTATTACCCATCTGATACAATAATGCCTCTAATCCAAACACATGTTTAATATTGGTGTAAAGACTTTTTACATCTAACATTACCCAATACATATTGTCCTTCCATATAATATTCTTTATTTTATTTAAGAAATCAAAAGAATCTTGAATATAAGAAGGAAGTTGTTTAGCTTCCTACAACAGTATACCATGCAAAATAACCCCTAAATTATGCAAAAAATGTTTACAGGCTGAGACAATAGGACGACTGGTGGATTGATGATATCCTTGTGAATTTTCGGTAAACAATAAAAATATGCTGGACCTGTATCATCACATAATAATTTGTTATTAACATCCTTCTCACAACAGTATCCCAGTCTCAGACCCCTTTGAATTAACAAAGCATAATTTTTCTTAGCTTGTTCTATCAAATCATTACTAACTTTCTTATATACTGTTTCAACTTCTAATAATTCAAGACACATCATTAAGTATTGGGTGTAATGCATTATTATGATTTTGTTCCCCTTGTCAGATGGTTTAATAATCAACTCTTTTTGTCTAGAAAAATTAATCAAAGCTAACCATTTCTTTTTCGATAAATTATACTTAACTTGTTTCAAACCAAAATTTTTAAATAACATCTCATATTCAAATTCAACCATGGACTGAAATTTCTTAATTCCTTCATGTACAAAAGGTGGCATAAATGTATTATTGTTCCCCACTACAGAGGTATCAATTGTGCAATAAGCATTCAAATCACTATTACATGAAATGTAAGAATCAAATGAGTCCATATCAGAAAAATATTCATCACTACTAAAAGTATTGTCACTACATACATTGCTTGTAACATCAGAACCAGCATGATATTCAAAAAAATACAAGTGCATTTTCCTAATTACTTTAAACAACTCAATTTTACATTCATGTAATTTTGGTATAACAGTTGGTACAAATTTTAATCCAAAATTCAGAACAGGAAAAACACAGTATTCAATCATACAGCCAGATAAATTGATCACATTATTAGTACCATTTAGTCCTTTTGTTGTTCCGCCACTGGCATTGTTGTCCCCCTTTATACTGTTCATATTGTTGATTATTCTCTCCCTGATAAGGAAAATTATCATGGAAGTATCGTTCATTATTGGGAGAAGGCAGAGGTGGAAAATCATTCATATCTCCATTTACACTATAATGCCTACCGGCATCTCCAATCGGTGTTTCTACACTGTTATTACTAATAAGTCTCTCCCTCACCTTGCCAACCACTTCCTGAAAACGTACTGATGAACGTGCATTCTGATTGGATGCTCTAAAATAGGCAGTTCCTTTTTCAAAATCTCAGAGGTCTCTCTGAATTTTGTGCATTTTTTGTTCAAGCACCTTTTTCTCATAGATGTTTACTTTTTCTCTGATATCCAACAAACAAGACTCAAAGCGACTTCTGTCTAAAGCAGTCACCAAATTAGAACAAATGTTCACAATATCAGTTTTAATATTAGAGAGCTTATTCATGTCCCTTTCAATAAGTATGTTTAACCATTCTCTTCAGCAAAGGTGTGCTGCCTTTCCCCACCTTTGCTTAAAAATTCTATCATTAGAACATGTTGTATCGAAAGGTTCAGATGGAAACTTAATGGCTCTCAAACCCTGAGGTATGATATCCAAATACCTCTGCAAACTAGTGTAGTTGTAATATGTAGTAATTTCTTTATTCATAAGATTATTTAACTTGGATATCAAAGTTTTTACCTCCACCGGATAATCCACTGAGCGTTTCCCAACATTAGCAAAAGGATTACTAGCATGCTGACTGTGTGTTTCCGCCAAAATACATTCCCAAATTGGAGAAGAAGAATTGCCATTATTACCGATAATTCTCTCAGTTCTCTCAGTTCGATCTCTAACTCGTTCTGAATGGAACTCAGAAAGCCATCCACTGTTCATTGAGAGGAACCCACATTATCCTCTCTAAAGATATGTGGTATATTGGTAGCAGGATCATTGGCCATAAATGATGAAATACAACACAAAAAGTAGCACCAAAGCACAAAATTGCTTCACCACAAATGAAAAACAAGAATCCGAGCAGTAAGGCAGTTTATTTCTCTAGCGCCTTGGCCACAATTAGCCTTCAAGGAGTAACAACTAATACATTTTACACAGTATATATACACAATCAGCTACCAATTAATAAACAATCAATTAATTAATTACCCCATACCCTGTCTTGAGATCTCATCTGAATTGGCAACCTCCCTGGGTTGGAGTTTACAACTGAGATATACAACTGGGTGTCCTTCTCCCTCAGAGGAAACCTGGCTGAGTAGAGCCACTATCCCATGGTTTGAAGCACCCACCTGTACAACAAATTCTTTGCTGTAATACAGACTAGCTAACACAGGGGATCCTCCTAAAGCACCTTTAGTCTTTTGGAATGCCTACTTTCAGACTGGGGACCACACAACTTTATCTCCCTCAGACTTCTCCTGCTACCCACTGCAACTACTCAGCACCAGGACCTCCCTATCATGATAAAGCTTCATCATGTTAACATGGTACAATTTGTGCCCCTTCCTCCTGCCTAGCAGTTCTACCATGTAGTTAACATCACTGACCTTCCTTAGCACTTTGACGTGTCCCTCCCAAGCTGCCTGCAGTTTATTGTGTCTGACAGGAATGAGCACCATCACCTATTGTTCCACAGCATACTTTCTGGCTAAATCTTGTTGGGCTCCTACCAGGTTGTCCGGGGCCAAGCCTATGAGCTCCCTTAGCCTTGTCCTGAGGTTTAGGTTATATGCCACAATAACTTCTTGTGAGATTCACACTCACTCTGCCACTAATCATGAATCAAATCTTGAGGTCCCTCACCCTGCGCTCATACAGCAACTCAAAGGATGAAAAACATGTGGATTCCTGATGTACGTCTCTGTAAGCAAACAACAGATGGGGCAAATATGTTTCCTACTCTCTCTTAAACTGGTCTGCAAATTCCCGTAGCATGGTCTTTCGTGTAGAGTTTAACCTTTCCACAAGACCATTAGTCTAGGGATGCTAGGGGGTTGTATTTATGTGCTTCACTCCACAGTGCTCCCACAGACAAGTCAGCAGGCTTGGCATGAAACTGGTACCTCTGTCAGTCAGTATTTCTCTTAGGAAACCTAGCCTGCTGAAGATCTCTAGCAAAACATCTGCCACCTTCTCTGCCACGAAAGAGCCACCGCCTCAGGGTATCTAGTAGAATAATCTGCTACCACTAGGATGTACTTCTTTATGTTAAAATGTTGAACATTGGTAGGGATTATAATTTTTTTACCTTAGATACTGAGTCTTTATTTTCTAGAATCCCAAATGACTGGGGAGTGGATAGCATCAGGTCATTCCTAGTTGAGAATAATTGCTTTACAGGAGACATGGTCACACTTATTTGCTCTTTACTTGATATTGTGTTGGAAAATAATGTCTGCATTTTTTAATGTGATTTTTTTCTGCAGAAGGTTGGCGTGGCTTTGGGCACTGCTTGTGCAAATAGCTATGCCAACCTAGCACTTGTACAATGGGAAAACACATATTTATTAACACGTGAGAATATTTATTTTGATTATGTCCATTGGTATGTTTGTTTTGTGGATGATATTTTTTTGTTGTGGCAAGGGACTGTGGAACAACCAGAAAGTTTTATTGAATTTCTAAATCAAATGACTAGTTTCCTTAGATTCACACATAAATATTCTGCTGAAAATATAGATTTTTTTGGATGTTCAATTGAACAGGTCTGCCCTAGCTAACCTCACTACTAGTATTTACAGGAAACCTACACGGAAAAATGTTCTTTTACATAAAAGAAGTATGCACCCTAGACATATCCCTTGTAATGTTTTGAAGGGCCAAGTGTATAGATTGCTACACTTCCACAATGATGATCAGGTTGCACACAAAGCTCTCGAATTATTGCAACAGGAATTTCTTGAGAGGGGCTATACTGGTCCTGAGATAGACACATGTATCTCAGAAGCTTGGACACAGAGGGAAGGTAGGTGTAAACCTCATTTTGAGGCTTGTCAGTTTAGCAATGATCCAGTTGTGTCACCAGTGGCAGACAGAGATATTTTTAGGATTTCATTACAACATTCTAGTGACATCAGCAGTTTTTGTGATATCATTAAGGATAATTGGAAACTTTTGAATTGTGTACCAGAACTCAGAGGGAAGATTGGTGAGATGCCCCATTTCTCTTTTAGGAATAACAAGTCCTCGAAGAAGCAGCTTTGTTATAGATCTTCCTCTGTTAACAATAGGTTAGAGTTTACTAGGACTGGCACCTTTCCCTGTAGGAATTGTTCAGCTTGCAAACATATTAGTACCCTCCAAAGATACACACATCCCAACATAGGTTTTACCATTAATGTTAGTTTTTATGCTGATTGTAAAACAGCTAACATTGTTTACTTTCCCTCCTGCCAGTTATGCCATGTTTTTTTTACATAGGTAAGACTAATAGATCCTTTAAATAAAGGGTTTTAGAGCACCAAAGGGACATTAGGAGTAAACGGAAAGTAATGATTTGGCATTACATACTTTAGAAAATGGGGTAACACATGTTTTTAAATTTTTTGAACTTCAGGTTTTAGACTTAGATATGAGGGGCAGTGACCTACCCAATTGTACAGAAGCAGCAGAACAGAAATGGATACTGCTTCTTAATGCAGAGAGACGACCAGGTCTCAATGGTGTTTTTACTTAAAACCTTTTTGAAGGCATGCCCTCTGAAACACTAGTATAGTCCTTTTAATTAGAGGCTTGTCTTTTATTGATTTGATTGTTTCTTTGTAATCTTATTTAATTGCTTTCTTCCTGTATTGAGAATGTCTGATGAAGTGGTGTGAGAACCATGAAAGTGCTTACTTTGTTTTACCTTGTTCTTTTGTGTATTAAAAATTGGTTTATTTTAAGACTTGCAGGCTCGGTACTTTTATTTTATTTTCTATCTAGTAGAATAATTTACTACCACTAGGATATACTTCTTCCCTGCAGAACTTGGGGTATTCAGAGGGCCCACAATATCCAAAGCTACCCTCAGAAATGGCTCCTCAATCACAGGCAAAGACATCAAAGGAGCTTTGACCTTGTCTCCTGCCTTGCCTACTTTTTGGCACTACTCAAAGGTCCTGCAGTACCCTGTTACATGCCTGCCAATCCCAGGCTAATAAAAGTTCTGCATAATAGGTCCCTTAGTATGCTTTATGCCCATATGACCTGCAAAAAGAATGTCATGGGCTATTGCTAGAAGTAACAGGTGGTAGGCTCTGGGCACTACCAACTGCTGTATTACCTCACCTTCTAGCCCTTTCTCAGGGGTCCACTTTCTATACTGTAACCCTTTGTTCCATTACACAGACTCCCATTTTCCTTGATAACTAGGTGCCTCCCTAGCTACCTCCTTCAAGCATTGTAATGTAGGGTCTAAGAGCTGAGCCTGTCTCAACTCTCTTTGTGACTTTTCCCAGCACCCGTTCCATAGGAAGTCTGTTATCTTCTGACAGCGGTGCCTCACTGTCAGCCTGGGTAGTATCACTCACCTCTGCCCTTGCAGTCACCCTGTCCAAGGGAACATCAGTACCTACTAGCAGCTGTGGCTCATCTTAAGGCTCACTGCTACAAGCTAGTGCCCTCCCTGAATTAGCCACATCACCAGTCCTAGATTCAGGGGTACAGTCTCTCTGGGTATCTCCCAGGCTACCAGACCAACATGCTTGTCTCCAAGACTGGCTGCATGTCACTGCATGCACACAAGGTACTGCATTATCAAAATCATGCCTTATCAAGACTTCTGCAAGCATATCCTCTAATACAACTACTTATTTGCTTCCTTTTATATCCCTCCCAGTCAAGGTGAACCCTTGCCAATGGCATTTGAAATGGGATCCTTCCTAAAGCTCTGACCAGAGTGGACTACACAAGCACTTACTGCTCCTCTTTAACCCCTGCAGGCTTCACAATGGTTATATCAGAGGCCGTATCTCTCTTGGCACTGGCCTGTTTTTCATCCACCAAGATAGAATGCAAACTGTGGTGATAGTTTGGTACCCATGTTCTCTCCAGAAAACTTATCACTGGCATTCTGTTATCCCCACTTGCTGGCTCCCCCACCCTTTCTTCCCCTGCTTGCCTCCATGGACATCTATATGCTACATGGCCCCACTGGTTACATTTAAAACATTTAACCCTTGATCCTGGCCATGTACCTGAACTATTGGCTTCCCCTCTTACTTGAAGATGCTGTTGGGGTGGTTTAGGCTGCCCACCACAGGTTCCCTTACATTCATGTGCAGCACTGGCTATCCCTTTCCTGTGCAGTGATGCCCTGCTTGCTAAGTAGACATCCCCTTTTTTCCCCAGTTCATCTGCAGAGTTGTATTCCCTGTCTGCCAACCAGATTCTCATGTCCTCAGACAAAGTGCTAAGGGCTTGCTCCATCACCAAAAGGTCTGCCAGCCCTTGAAAAGTGGTGACCTGACACTCTCTTACCCACCTATGAAAATCAGTGCTTAGTTCATCAATATAATCACATACAAGTTCATCTGCCTTGCATTTATGCTCACAAAACTTTTTTCTGTGAGCTTCAGGTGTTAACTTAAAACATTCCAATAAACGTTGTTTAACAGTATCATAGTTTAAGCAATCAGTATCGAACAATTTAGGGACATCAGTTACAGCTTTACCATAGAGTAAAGAAGTCAGGAACTGTATGCAGAGCCCTTGGTCAAAATTATACTGTTTACATACCTTTCAAACATATGAATAAAACTATCAAAATTATCACCATCTGTAAATTCTGGCAGAAATTTACTGACCTTTATTGCTTCTGGGGTTTGGTTATTCCCTTCCCCATTACCTCCATGACCCTGGTGAAGAGTCAGCCTCTCCCTCTCATGTTGACACTGCTTCTCCTTTTCTTCAGCCACCAAATGCCAAGTCTATCTGATGATTTTAGATCCAAAATGTTTGGCCTCCAGTTCAAGTCTCGTTAACTCCAAATGGATTTTTAAGTCCTCTCAGGAAAAGTGAACTGCCCTGTTTCTGAGAGCTGAACATCCCCAATGCCAGACTGGTTATCTTCCTGGTTGCTGATCTGTGCTGCAGCTGTGATTAAGGCTGCAATCATTTCCCCTTTAGTCAGGTTGGCATGCACCAGTCCTTTGGCTTGGCACATCTCAGCCCAGCTCTCTAGTTTTCTCCCCCTGTACCTATTCGCAGAACTGGTGGTGTGCAAAAGCCATTTATAGAATATTTGCTGGATTTTGCCTTTCTTACCTTGTCTTTACTATAGCCAGCTTAAGGTTAATGGTACAACACTATTTAGCCCACAGACCTTACCTTAAATTTACATGACTGGAACTTAACTGAACTAAGGTCCATACAACAGTGCTATTTACCTATAACCTCTGTTTAAAGTTAACAGTGCAACACTGTGAAGCTTATAGACCTTACCTTACCTTTGCAAGACTGGAAATTAACTGAACTGCAGGCCTTACAATGGTGTTATTTACATATAACCTCTGTATAAAGTTAACAGTGCAACTATCAAGCCCACAGACCTTACCTTACCTTTGTACGACTGGAACTTAACTGAACTACAGTCCTTACAACTGTGCTATTTACCTATAACCTTGGTAGAAAGTTAACAGTGCAACACTATCAAGTCCACAGACTTTACCTTACCTTTGCACGACTGGAACTTAATTGAACTACAGTCCTTACAATGGTGCTATTTACCTATAACCTCTGATTAAAGTTAACAGTGCAACTATCAAGCCCACAGACCTTACCGCACCTTTGCATGACTGGAACTTAACTGAACTACAGTCCTTACAATGGTGCTATTTACCTATGACCTCTGTATAAAGTTAATAATGTAACACTATCAGGTCCACAGATCTTACCTTACCTTTGCATGACTGGAACTTAACTGAACTACAGTCCTTACAATGGTGCTATTTACCTATAACCTCTGATAAAGTATGTCCTAATAATTTCACAAAATTGCTGTCTAACACATGCTAGTACTGCTTGTCCACAGCTTTCTGCTGCTTGCACATCACCATATTACTCCTTAACTTTACCTTCTCTGCTATCCACACCCTGCTTCTCCCACATACTACACCCACATATTACCAATAGCCCTTTTCTGCTGCTCTCTTACTGTCCATTTCTGCACTCTTTTTCAGTTTACACTTCTCTCCACCATACTCTGGTTCCCTATTCTAATTTCAGCATTCTTGTTTTGCTACCTCTTTCCCTGAGGAATACTCTGGATGGCTCTGTAATCTTCCTCTATCTTCTCCTGCTTCTCACAGTTTCCGGTCGCCGTACTAACCTGCTTCTTAGATTGTTTCTGTGGTGATTATCCAGTATTTCCTGGTGTTGTAATATGGTAATACTCTAGTTATTTGTAGTGATTTACCACCCAGGCTACTGCCTTTTGTTTTGTATGTTTATTGTTGCTTCACTGTCTCTCATAGGTAAACTGTAGCCCATTTCCCCTTCATGCTTCCCTATCCCCAGCCTGCCATCTATATGTGTCACTGCTTAATCCCTCTCTGACTCCTACTTCCCTATTTTACTTTCTTGGTCGTACTCATAATGCCTTGCAGCATTTAAGGCTTCTCTATTCATGTTTCCACACCATCTTTCTCTCTAGTTTTCTCCCCCTGTACCTGCTAGCTGAACTGGTGGTGTGCAACAGCCGTTTATAGTTTATTTGTTGGATTTTGCCTTTGCTACCTTGTTTTTACTACAGCCAACTTAAGGTATCAGTCACCTACTCTGCGTAAGTCATAGGATATCTTATTTAATTTTATTTTTGCTAAACACTAAACTCTGCAGGAAGATTGTGAGTGTACCCAGGTAAACTTCACTAGAAAACAGACCTAAACACTGCATTTTCATTGTTTCCAAAACTGTTGTCTGTGCTAGGCATTTACAGTAACTTTTTCAAACTGGATTCACTGTTACAGATACTTAATTATCACAGAGCCAGCTCATTTTACTATGCCTAGTGCAACCATACTATTGTTTTTCTGCTTCTGCCTATTATTTTTGCATGTGCTCTGATGATGATGTAACAAATATTTTGCTATGACTGCATATACGAGGGTCAATCAAATTAAGTTTACTTATGCTATGCTGCCACATCTGTGTATTTGCAATGCAACTGCATATAATTACGTTGTAACTGATATCACTGCCTTTATTGTTGTGTGACTGCTTTTTAGATGCTATATAACTGATATTATTGCTCATTAGTTTTGTGCAATTGCACATGGATGTTATCTACTGGTTATTCTGCCTAATGTTTGTTCAATGTCTACTTGTATGCAATATTTCACTGCTGTTATATTACTGTTTTGCACCTTTTATATTAATGTCCCTACTGCTTCTATAAATCTCTACAGCCATATCATCCAATTCTTCCCTCACTAACATACCTGCATCACTTCCTGTTCACAACCTCGGAAGCCCTCCCTTGCCCTCTAAACATAGTTATCTTTTACACAGAGCGCATCTTAGCAAGCACATTCATTCATTCACCTCACATAGAAACTCTACCCCCTCCCCTACACACAAGCACTCATCCAGCTGCTTCTCTTATCCAATATTTCTAAGTTACTCTAATGGGCTGGCATTACTGGTAGTTTCCCTGTATTCTAATTTCTTGCCTCTTTCTCTCTTTTTAGGTTAACAGTGCAACACTATCAAGCCTACATACCTTACCCTACCTTTGCACAACTGGAACTTATATAGTCCTTACAATGATGCTATTTACCTATAACCTCTGTATGAATTATGTCCTAATAATTTCACAATATTGCTGTCTAATTCATCCTAGTACTGTTCTTCCACTGCTTGCTGCTGCTTGAACATCACTGTGCCACTCCTTAACTTTACCTTCTCTTCTATCCCCACCCTGCTTCTCCCACACACTACAACCACATATTATCAAAAGCCCTTTTCTGCTGGTCTCTTCATGTCCATTTCTGCACTCTTCTTTCAGCTTAACCTTCTCTTCATCATACACCAATTCCCTATACTAGTTTTTGTATTCTTGCTTTGCTACCTCTTTCCCTGAGGATTGCTCTGGATGATTCTGTAGTCTTTTTCTGTCTCCTCCTGCCTCTCACAGTTCCTGGTTGCTATACTTACCTGCTTCTTAGATTGTTTCTGTTGGTGATTCCCCAGTATTTTCCCGGTGTAGCCCTACTCTGTTCACCCTCGTTATGCTTGGGCTCACTTCACTCCCCAACCCTACCCCCATTCCCACACACCTCCACTATCCTTACATTTATACTGTCCTAACACACCCCTTCCCTACTTGCACAATCAATCAACATCCACTTTCTCCATATAACCACTCCCACTTAAAGACACCCACATTATAATCACATGTCCCCTTTTCAACTATCCCCCTACCTCATTTTATCTCTAAACTCTTCAAACCTCACACTGTACCACATCTACATAAACATCCCACTTCTTATCCTTCTGGCAGTCTCACCCTCTTATCACACTAACCTCCCTCCCCACCTAT
This sequence comes from Protopterus annectens, assembly GCF_019279795.1. Taxonomy (NCBI): domain Eukaryota; kingdom Metazoa; phylum Chordata; order Ceratodontiformes; family Protopteridae; genus Protopterus; species Protopterus annectens. Next base: position 1,790,491,918 of record NC_056731.1, read on the forward strand.
ATGTCCTAACACCACAATCACCCCTTTTAAGACTGATAGCATTTACTCTTTTATAATCTCCCAATCTCTCTACAACTTTTCCAACATCTGCCCTCATAAATTAAAAATAGTTCTGTACACCCTTCTCTCCTTCAGACCAAAACCAAAGCACTACAGTCTATACACACTACTTGCTCCATTTAACATATCCACTAGTAATTTACTTCTTTCTGGAGACATCCACCCCAACCCAGGTCCCCTTACTCTAGCCCCAACACCATACTCAATACCTCTTCCTCCAATTATCCCTGCCTCCCTTCTTCAACCACACCCTCCCCACCCTCCTTGTCCTCCCACCTCTTCTCCCAAAAACTTAAATATCCAAAGCCTCATTAACAAAACCACTGAACTCCACACTTGGATAGCCCATACCTCCTCACACTTTTTAACCCTACCTGGCTAAAACCCCATATCACTAACAATGAAATACTACCACCTGGTTATAATATCTACCGTACTGACAGAATCCCAAAAAAAGGGGATGGCACTGCCATCCTCTACTCAGACAAACTCAACCTCTCACCTGTAACCATACTGTTCCCAATTGCCACCCTGCTGAACTACATATCCTGAACTGTCACCTAAACTCACACAAGAAATTTGCCATAGCATCCATATATATCCCTCCAGGGAATAATATTCCCAACCTTGAACATATTCTGTCCTGGTTGTCCCACAATATATCCTATGAAACTGTCATCTTTGAAGACATCATTATTGACTGGTCTAAACTATCGTCTGGCTCCCCACAACTTAGTATCAACTTGCACGGATTCCACCAACTTGTCACATCCCTCACACACATGCACAAAATCTCTTCTACTAATTCTATCTTAGATTGGATCCTCACAAATACCCCAAACCTCTATCACAACCCCTGCACCTTATCCAATCACACAAATCACACTCTTATAGAGATTGCCGTAAACTCACAAACTTTAATGCCAACATATTTAACTCCACACTGTCTATCATCAACTGGTCCTTGCTCCAGCAGCTCCCTCTCAATGAAGCCATGCAAGCATTTAATCAAATATTCCTTGATATTCTCAATTCCCTTGCCCCTACCAGGAGAAGTAGAGTTAAAGCCAATTATGCCCACTGGCTCTCTAATGAAACTCGATCTCTTATACACAAATGAGATAGTGTCTGGAAAGCTTGGCTTAAAACTAAAACACCACCCCTGCTCCAAAACTACAGAGAACCCCGGAACCTTTCCAAAAAACAAGTTAACAAAGATACAAATCCTTCTACAACTCATCCCAATTTGACAGAAAATCTAACACATAAAAAGTCTCTGCCCCCTTAAGAAAAGTCTCCATTCTGGATACCCTTCCACTCCCTCCCCTTTCCCAAATAATACCCCACTAGAAACTGCCACCCTTCTCAACAATTACTTCATTGATACTATCCAAAAACTTACTCACATCAATCGCAATTCTAAACCCTCTCCCACCTCTTCTAACCCACACAACAAAAACCTTTTTTCCCTTAAACCTGTCTCCACTGCTTACATCAAATCACTCCTGCTCAAGCTCAAACCCTGCTCCACTCTCCGCAGATAACCTTCCTCCTAGCTTCCTCCAACTAGCCACTGAATCCATAGCCTACCCTGTATCCCTGCTAATTCATAGATCCATTCAAGAAGCCACAGTCCCAGACATGTGGAAATCCTTCTATACCACCCTTTTGCATAATGGCAGGAATTCTACTGACATGTCTAATTGCAGACCCATAACCATACTTTCCCTTTTCTCAAAAATACTTGGAAAAATGCATTCATACTCAGCTGCTCAATGTTCTTCAACAGGAAAACATACTAACTCCTACTCAACATGACTTCAGGCCAAACCACAGTATTGCCACCACACTCTTATCTTTTATTCACATTGTAGCTGAGGTCAGAGCTAATAACCAACTTGTATTCTGTTTTTCTTTTGACCTCTCCAAAGCCTTTGACACTGCTCCACACTCTAAATGTCTATCAAAACTAACTGATCTCAATATCTCTGGTCCCTTCCTTGGCTGGTTCACTAGTTAACGCTCTAATAGGCAACAATCAGTCAGATGGCTCACTTCCTGCTCCTCCTACCTACCCATCACATCTGGTGTCCCCAAGAGTTTCATCCTAGTTCCTTTTGTTCAATATGTTCACCAATGGCCTCCATACCTTTTAGAAATAATCCTCCCTTATTCAATATGCAGATGATTCTACACTCATCTCCATCTCCAGTAATATCTCTAATCTCCACGATCGCACCCAAGACTCTTTCCTCCCCATCAAAAAGTGGCTCTCTGATATTCAGCTCATCTTTAACTCCTAAAAAACTAAACTCTTGCTAGTTCTTCCTCATCCTCTCCTTTACCATAAATCAACCTTTGTCATCACATCCTTTGACAAGACCACCATTAAACCTGAACCCCACACTAACCTCTTAGGTGCCATTATAGATGATGAACTAAATTTTACTTGCATATCCAGCAAAGTATCAAAAAACACACCAAAATCTAGGTCTACTATACCTAAATAAAAAAACTCTTATCTCAGATGCTAGACTCTCTCTGGCTCAGGCACTCCTCCTTCCCACACTTCTCTATGCTGCCCCAATCCTAACTAACATACAATCTATAGCTTTATCTAAACTCCAACAAACATACCACAAAATAACTAGATTTGCTACTAACAAACCTCACAACTCTCACAACTGCCTTGCACTCAACTCACTTCAATGGCTAAAATTCCCTCAACAACTCCTGTTTCCAGAATTTCAAACCACACATTCAATACTATACAAACCAACTTCCTGCCTTTCTCTCTCCTCCCATGTATCCTATTACCCTCCAGTCATCATTTTCATACATCCAGTCAACAACTCCTTGATATCTATAAAGCTAACAAAAGCATTGGAAAACTACTATACAAATGTTCAGTAGCCCAAGCCTAGAATAAACTCCCCTCAGACATAAGAACCATCCCCTAACCAAACCACTTCAAAAAGGAACTTAGACTATTTCTACTTAGCATAAAATTCTGCCCCAGTCATGACCCTAAATAATCCTCTATACTATTTCATTCTTACTATCCTTTACACAAACATCTCACTTCAACTTTTTTAATTTTTTATTCTTTCTTTAAACACACAGTTCATCAAATTGTAAACCCACAAGTTAGGCTAATACATCACATGTACATATGTATATATTAAGCTCTACTTTACATATCTTCTCTGTACTATAATTATATCTCTGCATTATAATCTATTTTGCTTAGTTTACAATAATATTTTCATGTTTTTTGCTGTACTCATAAATATGTGTGTCATGTTTATATTATTGCATTTGTCTGCATAACTCCAGAGCTTTTCGTCTCAGTCTCCACTGAAAATGGGCAAGTGCCTCAGTTGGACTAACCCAGTTGACAAATGTCAAATAAAAAATAAATAAATAAAGAAATAAAATTGTTCCTTGTCAGCCTGCCATAACCCTCTGCTGACATTCTTGCCTGCTCTCCCTGACTAAGCTAACAAAAAGTAAATAAATAAAACTATTGTGATATGAAACTCTGAATGTCTACTTTGTAGCCACTTGAGAGTACACCTTTTTTAGTGACAACTGCTTACAAGCTACAAGAGTTCAATTAATATCCCACTACTGCTCTGTAGTATGTGATGAGTGATGATCCCACCACTGTCAACCAATATGTGATGAATGATGGTGTCACCACCACCAACCAATATGTGACTTCCCCACATTAGGCCAGTAATCAAGGAGCCTGAATCCTCACCACTGGCACTGGAGAGGGACGTGAACTTGGAATACAAATGGATACACTCAGTATTTCTAGATGCGGACTTCTCTGCATCGATCACAATTTCCCTTATGAGCACACAGGGAACACACTCAGGCCAGGGTCTGTATTTCTCTTTATCTGTTTCCATCCAGGTCCCCAATAAGACTCCTCACTGGTACAGCTCTAGGCTTAAGTCCTCAGCTGAGTGTCCAAGCCAAGTCCTCCAGCACCCTCTCTGTAAACTCAGTCCTTCATGTCCCTGCCACAAGTAGCTGACAAACACAGGTGCAGACACAGACACACACACACACACACACACACACACACACACACACACACACACACACACACACACACACACAGACCTGGGAAAGGCTGGCACATATTTACCTGCTGTGTCCCCTTCTGCCCAGAATATAAGGTAGCTATCACCACCACCACCAGACACTCCCTAATCAGCTACTCTAAGGCCCTTAACAAAGGGTTTTCAATTATATTGTGTAATATTAATACTAATACAAATGGTAGTAGTTGACCAAGATGGCTAGGCTTTCTGGAGTTGCCCACACAGTGTCACCAAATAAATATAAGCACTCTCAAAGGTTAAATACTTTCCACATGGACCAGCCACAATAATAGTTTTAAATATGTTTAATAATAAATAATAAAAGAGCACAAAAATACTGAATACATATTCACAGTTTTGTGTCTTTTGGCTTTTCCCGGTTAGGGGTCGCCACAGCGGAACTCCAGTCTGCTAATGATTGGCAGTAGATTTTTACGTGCCGAGTTGCCAGCCCTGATGCACAACCTTCAATGAAGGTACGCTCATTCACGTATGTCTCCACACATTCACAGTAAACCACAGATATCAGCTCACAGAAAATATTGAAAAGAACATTGATGAAGAGACTCAGGCAAATAAAGAAAAACAATATCTAAACTAAGCTTTATTATATTCCTGACTGAATCTAAGAGCATTACTATTCCCTAATAACTTACTTGATTGAGCAAGGCACAATGAAATACATGAGCAGTCTTTGTAGTTAGGTTCCCAAAACAGAATACTACCACCTCAGAGATTACTCCCTATAAAATATAATATCGAAGATGGCTTGCAGAATGACCTCATCTGGTCACCTCACTCTAGGTTCTCACAGTAACCCCTTTGAAGCTGAGACAGGAATGTATCATAGATGGCTACAATACACATCTTAAATGTTTATGGCAGTGCCTGGGTCTTCACTTCTTTTTTACTGAGCTAATGAACAAAGGCTTCTTCCAGACCCACCATCTCTGGTCCTATTCAGCACTGTGGGGTGAAGTTTTAATGGTTTAACAGCTCATTTACATTTCCCTTATTTTTCTTAAAGTATTCTAGCTGGTTAACCTTTGCTGTCCCAGTATCCTCTATTGAAACATATGCATTTACATGCACATTTTTTTTTCTTTCCGGCAGGGTGCACAGTTGATACATTTTAACACAAGCAAACCTCACAAATACATTTTCAGCACAAACACCTATATAAGTCAGTTTGATATACAAATGACATATATTTTTTTACAAAATCCCAGCTAGTTGTGTTGACATTAGTCATACAACCACTGCCCTACTTTGCTAAGCATGGCTGATACTCCTATCATTATGGAGCCTAAAACAGGGCAAAGGGAATACTGAGATGACATCTCCTTTTCTGTTTCAAGGGCATAGTATGGAGTAATCCTAGAAACATGGCTTGCTACAAGCTGTGGTGCTGAGTCTGGAAGCTTGATAAGAAAGAGTCTGCTTCATCACTAGGTGAGTAAGCAAAAGAGGCTTTCCTCCTGCACTACTGCCTGCCTTTTTATGTTACCCTGCCAGCACATCAGGATATTAGTACATGCCATGCTGGCTAACAAGATAGCCATCAACACTTTCAGACATAGTATTGATGATGGTGGTGACAATGATGCAGATGCCATCTGTCTCTACCACCCAGTCCTCTTGACCAACTAGACTGTCCTATCAGGAGTGTAGAACTACAAGCCTATACCTGGAATGTAGAGTGGCCTGGGGAGATGTGAGCACTGACAATGGTAAAGAAGCATCATTATGGCAACTGAAAGTCTTGCTTCCATGAAAGTCAGTACAAGCTCCATTATCATGAGGGGAGGTAATGATATGCTGGTGAACACAGCAAAATGTTTTTGCAGCTAGATTCAACAGATTTTGTTCACTGGTATGATATATTAATATCATTTTGTAGAATATCTGCATATCTGATGCACAATTCACACTTAGAAAGTTAAACATATATGCATATATTGCTGACATCTGGTTTGGCATACATGCATACTTAAAATGCATCAGAGGGTCATTTCTTCTGCTGAAATGCAAGTACTTGAACCATGTTAATTGAGTACGGTACTTTGAAAGCTGTGTGTTTACCATATTTGTAGAAGACAGGAGAAAGGCAAATCCTTAAAATGTTGTGCAAAAGCCAAACATTTTCTTTTTCTGTCAGTGATGGCAACTTGGCAAAGTTGCATTAGCAGATGGTAGGAGTCTGTAGCTCCCACATGCTGGCTTGCTACTGCATAAATATTAATTTCAGGCAAATGTCTACAATTTTCTGATTGAAGTTTTTCCATGCAAGGTAGGATCTTTGAAATAGTTTTGGAATGTTAATGTAAATGTCATAGTGATACAGTGTAGGCAATTTTCTGCATAAAATATCCACATTTTGTTTCTCCTTAAAGAAGCAGTACCGTGCATACATGTTACCTATCATGGCACATGCCTTTCAATTTTCTTACATCTTTAATCACTGAGGTTGTTAAATTAAATAAGAAAGAGGTTTAGTGATTGTCTTCTTTCTGCTTAACTTTCTCACATTCCACTTGTTTGAATAACTCCATAACTTTCTCAGTTCTGATGCCATGTGCATACATGGATGAAGCTCTGACTATGGCCCAGGATCATTTACCAACCCAGGTGACCAAAAGTTCAGCAGGGAAAATGAACATGATTATCTTGAGGGTAATGGACAAACATATCGGTGGGTTGCTCATAAAGTCCTGGTAGAGGGTGGGACTTACAGCAATTACTGAGACTGTCATGACAACTGGCCAATGGGGTGGCCCAAGGTGGAAATATATTCACAGGCCACACCTCACTGTCTTACAGTACAATGATAGTGGTAAGGAATGAAGAAAAAAACACTGGCATGCAGAACAGCACATGTGCTGCTGCTGACTGCTGCATTTATTCGTCACATTTCAACTTTTCCCTTCCAACCAACCAATAGTACAGATGGTCTCACCCATAGGGGACAGCTCCAGAGGCATGAGATAGGACTACAACATCCATGTTCAGCAGACAATAAATCTATCAATACTGTTTCCATCTGTCTCTCCATCTTAATCCTCTGCTTGTCAGATCACTTCATTACTGCATTGCAAAAAGCCATTGTTTAATTACCCTGATAATAGTTTTAAAAAATTGTGAAAGCAAAATATGGCAAAATGCATGACACAAAATAAAATAAAATATATAAGCTAGGAAATAGTAGTTATATAGTTTGAAAATTGCCATTATGACATTTGCTGCAAAACATTTTAGTATAAGAAGTGTGCGTGTGTGTGTGTGTGTGTGTGTGTGTGTGTGTGTGTGTGTGTGTGTGTGTGTGTGTGTGTGTTTGTGCATGTGTGTATATGTGTGTGTGTGTGTGTGTGTGTGTGTGTGTGTGTGTGTGTGTGTGTGTGTGTGTGTGTGTGTGTGTGTGTATGTTTCCTTGTGCTTAGAAGATAACAGTACAGGAGTTAATACAAATCATAGGAGTTGCCACTGAAGGGATGGCTGCAGTAGTTATGCCAATGGCCAACTCAAAGACAATAACACTGTTTAAACAACACACCTGAGAGGAGGACCTTGAAGTGCATCTCACCATTTTTGAGTGGTAAACCCACCAGAAAGGAAGGGATTGAGCTGGATCTGGCAGGATATTGTTAATCAGGTTAACTGAAGAACTACTGAGAGCCATCACTGGCATGGAGGATACTTAGTACTGGGACTACTTGTTTGTTTTATTTAACTTCTGTTAACTGTTAACCAGGTAAGTGAACTGGTCCAAAGACACTTTTCAGCCAAATTCTACACAATGGATGCAAAGATGGAAAGCAATCATGATTTATATAATAACAAACAGCAAAGAATAATAGTATAAAAGACAATGAGTAACAGTTGCACAGAATACACACACACACACACACACACACACACACACACACACACACACACACACGCACACACGCACACACACACACACACACACACACACACACACACACACACACACACACACACACACACACAGGGCAGGATTCACAAAGCCTCTGTGTAAGAGATACAAGGCTTACACGGAGGCTGCAGTTAAACGGTGTGACATCAGCATGTCATGCATATGCATGAGGGCATGCTGAATCACACCTAAGGCTAATACGGTCCGAGGAAGTAGGGGGCGTGTCCGTAGGCTGAGCCCTGCAAGCGGACACACCCCCAGAAGAGTAAAAGTTCCCAAAGTAAACACCCATGACAGAGGCTATGGAAATGTGAATAAACACAACACAACACATGCCCCCACAGACTATGAACATAAAATATATAAATGAACATGTTATATATATTTTTTTAAATCGTAAAGATGTTTGCCTGTGAGTGCGCTCATTTGTGCGGGTGTGCCCGTAGCTCAGCCACAGTTAGCAGTAAGTGGAAAAGCATATAAGAACTAAATATGCAAAGTAAACCAAGAAGCAATAGCGTAGCGGTAGAGACGTCGGCTGAAGAGCAGGCAGTCATGGTTCGAGCCCCCACAACATTAATTTTTATTTTTAGTAAAATAAGCACGAAACAAGTCCCTGACAAATATGTACACATATAAAATTATATTTTATGTAAAATGTAATGAAATAGTCCATTTATTTTGAAGAAATGTGAGATAAAACAATAAAAAATGTGAGATGTGCCTATAGCTGAGCTACAGTTTAACAAGGTGAGTGCATCTGCCCGTAGGTGAGCAGTGGTTTAACAGGTGTAAAATGAGTGCCCGTAGGTGAGCAGTGGTTTAACATGCTGAAACTGTGTGCTCCTAGCTGAGCTGAGCGTAATATGCGTGCTAACAGCCAAATGAAGCGTAAACCAGCATACCCCGTTTGCGCGGAACTGCGCACCGTGCCAACAAGCTAACCGACGGGCAACGTTGAACAAGCTGTATCAAAACTGCCTTTACACAGACACACCTCCTTGCCTGTCTAGACAGTCATAAAATATAAAAATCAGTGGCCAGGTTCGAACCCAGGATACCATGCACCATTGTCAAGGTACTGAACCACTACGCCATGACAGCAGTACCTAGAAATGAAGCAAATATATAGGAATGAATACAAAGTGGAGCATGACAAAGCAGGTTTTGTGAAGTTGATACAATTCCAAAATGGCCAATCATAGATAAGTGCGGGAAAAAGGCATATATAAGCCCCATAGGTGGGAATACACAGCATAAACGATTGTAGAACTAACTTGCAGCCAGAATGTCAGGAGTAGGTGAGGGTAGTTGCTTTCAAGCACAGAGGTGGGGCATTGAGGAGTCCAGATACAATCACGAGGCCCAACTCATGCAGGGCCAGGTCCTGTGGGGAGCATATAGGGCTGAGGCATGGGACCGGTTGGCTCATGATCTCACCAGTGCCAGAGGGATTCCAAGGACTGGTGAGCAGGTCCGTCACCACCATGCGGACCTGAAGAGACGTAAGGAGGACCAATTGAACCTTTGGATCCAGGAGGCCCGGCAAATGCCCAACGCCCCACTACTAAGTTACATTTAATTATGTATGTAAGAAATTAAACTAGCTGATATTATGGAGATGTGTATTTCAATATTACTTCATTTATATTACAGCTGCAGCTGTCCGTTCTGCAAACTGCAGAGCCTATGGCGATAGGCTGGTGCGGTTGCGCCACCAGGCAGGTCAGTAATCCACTCCCAGTAACTGTAAAGAAATATAAAAGTATGACAGTTAGCAAAAGAGTGCAGTGTAGTCACTAAGTAATAAAATGTGCAAGTAACAGTGTAAGAGTGTTTGCAAGTATTGCTTGATTACAAAAGTGTGTTGCAGTCTGTAATCCAAACAGAAAAATGAAAATGTCTGAAATAAAGTCTGAAATAAAGATGCCCCACCTGTAATATAATAGTACACAACCTGCAGCAGGCTGAAAAGTACAGCTGAAGAAGATGAGCAAATCACATGTGTGAAATATATTCCTGTTGAAATACTGAAACATGACAGAAGTGAGACTGCTGGAAAGGATTGTAATAACTACAGGTAAAACATGTCAATAAAGCCTAGAAGTAGGTACCATCCTGAATAGTAAAATGAGAACAAGCGAGAGAGTGTGAGAAAGAGTTATGAATCCACCAATAAAGTAGTAATAACCCTTGAATAAAGTATACTGCAGTCAGTACAGAATGAAATGAATGTGACAAGTAGAACCAAACTGCGAAATGTGTTCAAAGTGTTGCTGCAGCTGGAATGTGTATCCCAAAATCTGGATATGTTGCTCTCAGTCTGCAATATGCAGATAGCATGATTGTCTGAAATACCAAACATCCACAGTTGTCTATAGCTATATAAAGCAAATGTAGCAGGATGATGTAGCTGAACAAAGCCAAATATGAGCGTGTATGAAGAACAATAAAATGTATATCGATGTAGCAGTAACAGTCCTATCACCAAATTGAAGTAGTTATCATATAGGAAACTGTAGTTAGAACAGTAGTGTGTATATATCTGCAGCTATTAGAAATGTACAGCATATGTATTGGTATTGAGCGTGTTAATATTATTTTCTTCACCCCACCCTATAACCACATATAATCCATTCCACGTGAAATTGGTATGTGCAATCACAATTAACACCCCTGGACATTTGTCCTGTTGGGTCATAAATATTTGCATGTATGTTGATGCATCTGCCCTGTTCATACATCCAAACCTGATGGCCTGCTGCCATCAATCAACCCTGCATGTTGTTGGGCTGTGTATTGCTGTTCAAATTATGCATGTGTTATGCTCGCTGTTCAATGGTGTGAATATCTGGGTGTTTGGTTAATGAGAATACTAATGCATGCTGTTACAACTAATTGCGAATGGTATTGTATGTGACTAACCCAAACTGTCATGACATAATGCAAAACATAGGACGACAGGGAAGGCGGGTTCCAGCGGACCCACCTCTCCCACCTCAGCTGGCGAGTGCACCTGGCACTAGTGCCCAGTCTGGACCCTCCTCCGATGGACCTGTGCCACCTGCGGGTGGAAGCGCTGCAGGGGATGGGCCTGTCCCCCCTCTGCAAGTGTGGCCGGAGGAGAACCACCACTCACCCTCCGTAGCGTCTGGACTGTGGTGCATAGGGAGATCCAGGACTCTGTTCTTGGGCCCCTACGTCAGCCTAAGGCACAGGTGGCACAACTTACAGGCATGTCTGTTGCCTGGCCTACACATCCCCCAGCACAGCCCCGTCCTGGGCAGTGAAGGAACAGTGGCAACTGCCCATGGGTGGGGATATCAGTTCCACTGTTGCCATCTGTGGGCTCATGGGCTCTGGATATCCAAACATCCGTCCCCGTCAATTGTGTAACCCCCCCCACAAGTGTCATACACCGCCCCTGTATGCGTCTTGTTTGTCTTGTCTGTTGACCTACCCAACCTTCCTCCCCAGTTATACCGACTTCCTTCACCTGACATACCACTCTCACCTGAAAAAAAAAAAAGGGCACGCTGTACCCACAAAAGTACGCCCCATACATAGCTGCCCATTCCGTACACATGTCTGCTGGACATGGAAACTATCAATTACAATTGGCTGTACATCAAGTATTGTTGTTGTCCTGACACCTCTCTCAGGGGTGGAAGGTTTCAAATGTCACACCAAATTACATACATATGCACAGCTGTTGCTGATGAAGAAATGGGCAGCTATGGGCCTTACCTACATCCCTCCTGCAAAACCCAAGCTTGTTTCCCTACTGTCTTACCCTCTTTGTGACCCCTTTTTCACCACTTTCCTGTCTCCCCATTTTCATTTCTTTCAAAGAAAATAGCGCGGGTGTGTGCCAGAGTAAGCATTGTTAGCGGTTGTAGCGGGTGTCTGCGGAGCTGAGCGCCAGCATGCGCGTGAGCTCCGCGCAAACCAGCGCTAACCTGGTTACAACTGCTTAAAAGTGCCTTAGTCACTCTAATTGACTGGTCCTGTAGTCAGTTCAAAAGCAAAATAAAATCCCACTGTCAGTCGAACCCAGGAAACAGTAGTCTACATGACCTACCACTAAGCCATGACTCTTATACAAGAACATTGTGCTAAAATAAATATATCATGTAATAGTAGTAATGAATGTAAAGGGAATATAGGATGTGTAGTACACAAAGCATGTCATTTATACTTACTGTCAAAACTAGTGGATTGCCATAATAGTAAGAGTGTGAACAGAAACAGCCATGCTAGTTGGTAGCTAGTAGGTAATAATGTCAGTTAATGTACATATATAAATGTATGTATATTTACATATATATATATATATATATATATATATATATATATATATATATATATATATATATATATACATACATTTATATATATATATATATATATATATAGTTGTAGGTGTCTGTGTGCATACACACTTACTACAGGAAACAGGAGAGAGAGGAATGGAGAAATGTGAATCTACAACACAGCCTGAATCATGAGAGAGATACTAACCTTTACACTCACAGAATAGTGTCCACAGCATACCAGCATGGTCCTCCCCTTACAATCTGAAAGGGCAATGCCTATCTCACATACCCTTTTATAGCACTGTCCTGAAATCACAATGAGAACTGCAATCAGTACACAACTGGCTGCATGCAATTAGCAAATTCTGGCTTACAATTGGTGCAGAGGCCATCACATGGACGTATGCAGATACCTACAAAAGCATCCTGTACTCACACTCCACACATGCAATACATTCATTGCACTGTCTGGAGGCAGACAGAGAGAGAGAGAGAGAGAGAGAGACAGAGAGAGAGAGAGAGAAAGAAAAAAAAAATAAGAACACAAACAACAACACATGGTACACAAACTGAGTTGAAGCTGTCAGCAGTGACAGTACCAAGCCATGCCAGCAGCAGCAGGAAGCTATAGTAGTGGTAATGCAACCAGCTATGACAAACACAGGTAATGTAAAGTAACAGGTTAATAGTCTGCATACTGTGAACCCTCCATATGTGTCATAGGTCTGTATCTATAGGTATGTCCATGTGATATGTTGTGTGCACGTAGTTCCACCCAAAGGGGATGACTATACGTTACATGTCATTCAGTGTTAGGCCATGATCCTGGCACCAGTTTTCCGTTGCAGTGAGGCCTGTCTGTAGGATGTGTGTGTCAGCTGGTGTAACGACTATGGTGCTTAGTTGGCAGTCATCTGGGAACTTTGTCATCCACAACCCGCACATGTTTGCTTTTACATCTGAGAAATAAATGCCAAACAAGAGGGGTCCTAGGACAGAGGCCTGTGGGATACCACATGTGACTGGCATTGAGTCTGACATGGCTCCTACAATATCAGTATTATGGATTCTGTATGTCAACCAGTGTGCAACCCATCATGTGACATATGTAGTAACATGTAAGCTAATGAGCTTGTCTATGATGCCTGAGTGGAGTACTGTGTGGAAGGCCTTAGGCAAGTCCAGGTAGGCTGTATGGATTGCGTTGCCCTCATCAATGGCTGTAGTGACTGTTTTGAAAGGTCAACCAAGTTCAAAAGGCAGGATCAGCCCATCACAAAGGCAAACTGGCCAGGAACAAGTGTCTGCAGGTACCCAATATCGCTGTATATGCGTCCCATACTGAATCATTCCATAGCTTTGCAGACCAGGCTGGTTAAGCTTATGGTGCGGTAGTTCCCAGGGTCAGTAGAGGTGCCTCCTTAGTGGAGTGGGACCACTGTTGCTGTATGCCAGTGTTCATGTACATACCCTGTAGTGCAAGGTTAAATATCAGTCTTATATGCGGTTGTATGTCCTCTTGGAGTTCACGTAGCACACATCCAGGGATACCATCAGGTCACATTGATGCTGTGTGTTCTGCTTTGCTGAGGCGGCCCTCACCTGGACATGTGAGATGATAGGAGGTTACATTCAGCTGTGATAAGTATTTCTAAGTGTGGGGAGAAGGAGGGATCGTGCACGAACCTGTCTGCAAGAATGTTGCCAATATCTGTGTGTTGGTGAATGTTAAGTAGGTGTGTAGTAACTCAGAGCATATCTGAGGCGTTTGGTCCATATGTGTAACGCATAACTGAAGAAGGCCTTGTGGTTATCTATAGTGTTCGTGGCCATTTCCCTCCCAGAGTAGGCCGTGGATGTTGTTATGAGAGACCGTAGCTTATTACCAGTGCTGACCACAGATGCCTTCCCTTAATGTGAATCTGCTATGTCCTGCAGTAGCCTCCTTCTATCATTATACAATCTGCCTTTGGCTGGGGTCCACCGGACAGGATGCCTAACCTTTGTGCATAGGGTCTGGGTTAGAAATGTATGTGCATGTTCCATGCAATCTTTGGGATGTCCATGGGAAGCATTCGCAAAGGGGTCAGCAGTGTGGGTTGTGGCTTCCACTGGCCCAGTGGGCTGCATGGATACCATCTCAGTCCTAAGAAGTGAATAATCACATACATATCAAAGTAGTCTACTGTGCTGGTGGTGGTGGTGGGATATGTATATCCAGGCCGAGTAACTTGTGTCCAGATCACACTAGTGGATGGCGTTCCACATACAGTACCTTGGTATGAACCCCAGAGTGAGGTTGCGCATTGGACCCATCGCAGTGTGCTGACCAATGGAGCATGCTACTATGTTGTATGGAATGTGGCAGGTATTGTTGCACAGGTGTTGGCTGAGCACTGATATCTGGCCATGTACTTGTGTATCCACCAAGAGGCACACACATGCTACATATGAGAGTAGTAGAATATCACTACAGTTGAGTATCATGTATAGTATGTGTGCCATATATTGCTGACATAGTCTGCTGATATCCTGTTTGTGTTCTCTTCCAGGGACATGGCGCGTCAGCGTAATCCTGCCTACTCTGCAGCAGAAGATGAGAAGATACACCAGAGCCTGGTGAGGGATTATGACATACTGTTTTCCCGCACCAGCCAGACTCAGCAGGAGAGGGCTGCACTGTGGCAAGACCTTGTCCGTAGGGTAAATGACATTGGCACGCATAATAGGACATATGAGCAGGTACGACATCACTGCAGTGATTTAATCAGAAATGCCCATCAGCGTGCGTCGGATATCCACAGGCAACAGGTTGCCACAGGAGGTGGGGTGGCCACACACCCCCCTCACCAGACTGGAGGGGCTACTCCTAAGTTTTGTGGCTCCAGCCCCGGAACATCAACAGCAATACACCTGCATCATGATGGAGGCTGGATCCACACAGCAGCACGACATGGAGAATGCAGGTAATATGCCATATGTACACTTGACTGTTCTGTACACTGTTAGTTTATGCATGTGTAAGGTGTGTCCGTGGTATGTAGCTGTCAACATAGTATGTAATTGTGCAGGTGTGATATTGGCAATATCAGCAGCTGACGTGTGAAAGGCAACTGGTGTACTACTGCACTGTATCATATGCAGTATCAATGGCACAGTTGTGCCCACTGACATTAATCTCCTCATTTCTGCAGGTCCCTCCATTGTTACAGCAAGGCAGCCCATTCATGCTGGTGAGTGTGTTTTAACAATACCTATAATAGTCCTGATAGTGCTAGTAATACTAGTGTAACTCATTAGTGCTCTGTGTGTATACTGCGGAGTGTGCATGTGTGCATGTGTGCCTGTGTCCACGTGTGCATGTGTGCATGTGTGCAAGTGGGCACGCGTGCATGTGTGCATGTGTGCCTGTGTCCATGTGTCCATGTGTGCATGTGTGCATGTGTGCATGTGTGCCTGTGTGCATGTGTGCATGTGTGCATGTGTCCACGTGTGCATGTGTGCATGTGTGCATAAGTGCATCACTGGTAACATTGTGTAGACATTGTAAACTGTGTTTCCTGTCTTCCTCCCACAGGTTCTGGTGCTGCTCTGGTGCCCTGCAGCAGGGAACCTGAATCTGGTGCCACAGGTACTGATAATGATGATATCTGTGTAATGGCACAGGAAGGTGTGTCAGGGTCCGTCATTGGTCAACCAATTGACAGTACACAACTGTCAACCCCATCATTGCGCACAGTCATCCTGCCAGTAATCCTATGTCACCATTGTCCCTAGGTGATGGACAGGATACAGTGGGCATTGACTAGGGTAATGTGGTATCTGTGGCACATGCTTCCCCACACAGCAGCCATGGGCAGGGTCCTGCGATGGTACCACACAGACAGTTGCCCATGGGCTCTCGTGGGAGCATCCATGGGCGTACTGCCTCTGGCAGACGTGCCCAAAGAGGTCTGTCAACCTCAGCTATGTTTCGGGCTGTCATGCAGGCACAGTCGCATATGGAAAGTTACACCAGACAGGGTCTGAGGGAGCTGAGAGCATGTCGCACAGCCATGACTGACAGTATGCGTGACATCTCGGATGCTATCCGTAATTTCTCCGATGTCATAGAAAGACGTTGTGGGGACATATTACAGCAGTTCCACAACCACATGTCCATGAGCCAGGGCAATGGTGGGCGGTTGCGGCGTCACCGTGGCTGTATGCCAGCAACAGCAGCAGCTGGCAGTTGGCATGGGCGACAACAGGCCAGCGGGCGCCCCATAGTGCCAGCAGCAGCCCCAGCAATGCTGGGTTGTGCTGTCATTGGAGCGCCCTAGGAGACCACATGCGTGGCTCTGGACAGTCCCAACAGGGACCTGTGTCCAGTCAACACACTCCTGCTTCTGATGGCAGTACCCAGTCTGGCTTAGTACGGATATGGTCCGTAGCACCCTGCCAGGCACAGGTACTGTGTCCGTGCCCACAGACACTGATCTGTATGACCTGCCAGGTGCAGTCTGTGGCTGTCCACAAACTCCTGTATATGGCAGCCATGAGGTGGAACTGTGTGCGTGCATACACACATGCGAAATGTTAACACCTAGGTCTACCACATACACGCACACACTGCACCAACAGTGCCCCACCCTGTACTGCTGTCCCTCACCAACACACATACACACACATGTCAATTGGTGGTATCAGTGGCAGACTCAGGCATACCTAATTCACACCCTGTGCATATGATGAAACTGTGCCACCTCCTGCAATCATCAACATTAGTGCAGGAACAGGTAAACACATTGCTGATGCACAGGGTGACTACATAGAAGTGTATTAGTAGTATCATGTTGGTAACAGTACAGTGTGCTGATATGACTGTGTGTATATCCCAGCATGCCTGATGCAGTATGACTGCCCTGAATTGTTATCTACACCCATAGTACGGACCAAAGTATAACAGCTGCACATTATTGCATACCGGTGGTAAGGATGTCAACAGATGGCCACATACATGGGTAGCACAGGGGGGAAGCTAATGCAAGTAGTGATACGCAATGATGGACATGTACAGTAATGGTGGCAAGTTGCCCTAGCGACTATGCAATGTGGATGTTTGCGCATGTTGATATGTGTGCAGTACCAATGTAATCCAAATCACAATTAACTATGACATAATATCAGTTCTACCATGGACATCTGAGCTGTGCATTCCTGGGTGCATGTTGATAGTGCCTAAATATTTGCACTGTTACCTACTGTTTGTGTTACCCCTTCTTTGTTGTACAATGGACTACTTCCAGCCCTGCTTACTGTAGCTTTGTTTGCATGCATGTTCGCTTGGGGTTCCCTGGAACACTGCTTCCACCTGCAATGCAGAGTTACAGTGCTTCTGTGGACTCCTAGTGACATCTGCATAGCGTACTATACGTATGTCAAGTTTACACATGACAGAACGTCACTGTCTGTCCTGTTCACATGTACGTTGCCTGTGACACATTGCACATGACTTACCTGGCATTTACCCACATTTGAAGTCATATATGCCAGTGCTATGAAATCAGTAGCAGTATACCCACACATACACACCTTCAGTATGTTGTTCCCCATTGGCCCTATGTGTTGGTAATCACCATGGCAATCACAATACTATGGTAGCATGTGTAAAGGTAACCTGTGAATCACCTCTATGGTCCAGTTGTGGTTTATGTGAGTCATGTGACAATGTCACAGCTGCCACATGTATGCAGTCGGGGCCGGGGGTTTTTGGGAAATTTTGCTTTGGCCATTTTAATTTTCCGGTCCCCAATTTTTCAACCCTTTTCCTTCCCAACCCCCAACCCAAAAATAGTACAGATGGTCTCACCCATAGGGGACAGCTCCAGAGGGAAAAAATTGAGGGGGGGGGGGGGGGGGGTTGGGGTTTTGTTTTTTGGAAAATTTTAATATGTTTTTGTTTTTTTTTGTTGTGTCCTTTTTGTTGGTTGTTTAAATTTTCCCTTGAAAATAGTTTTAAAAATTTGTGAAAGGCCAAAATTAGGGAAAAAGGGCCAAAAAAAATAAAATTTTAAAAACAAAATGAGAAAGGGGGAAAATTGAATGCTTTTCTAAAACCTTTTTTAGTTAAAAAGGTTGGTGGTTGGGGTTTGTTTGGTTTGGTTGGGTTGGTGGGGTTTGTCTGGGATATTGTTTGTTTTTTTTTTGTTTTTTAAACCGGTTTTGGGGGTTGGTGTTTTGTGGATGCCAAAGATAAAAAATTTCAGGATTTAAAAAACAAAAAAAAGGGAATTGAAAGAAATGGCAGTTTTTAAGAATCCAACCAAAACAAAACCCCAAAACAACACACCAAGGAACCCCCAAAACCACCACCAAAAAAAACCCACCAAAAAAAAAACCAACGGGCAGGTTTTTAAAATCGGTTTTAAGAAAAATACGGGGCCCACACGGAGGGGGTTAAACGGGGACTACTTGTTTGTTTTTTTAACTTCTGAATTTTAACCAAGGTAATAACGGTCCAAAAAATTTTGGGGGCCTTCCCAAACCTGGTGCAAGGGAAAAAACCCAGAAATAAAACCCAAAGAAAAAATAAAAGACAATGGAAATTGGAATAAACACAACACAACACACCCCACAACAAACAAAATGAACAAAAAAAAAAAAAACCCCCAAAGGGCGGTTAAAAGTCTGTGTGGAAAAAGGTTTCGGGGGCCCATTTAAAGGTGGAAAAGCATTAAGAAAAAATATGCAAAGGGAAAGGAATAAAAGGCTAAGCCAGGAATTTCCTGGTTGGGGCCCCCCCAAAAGTAAAATTAAAGAAAAAACCCTGACAAATAGGGAAAAAAAAAAATTAAAAAAAAAAAATCCCCCCAAAAAAAATTGAAATAAAAAATAAAAATGAAATGTTATATTTTTTTTTTAAAAAAAAAGTGTTTCCCCGTGGGGGCCATTTTCGGGTTTTGAGTGCCCGTTGAGCAGTGGAAAAGCTAAAGGGCAAAATAGCGGGGTTAAGCCAAAACCCAAAGCTTTAAACCGGCTAAGGCGGAACTGGCACCCCCAAACAACTTAAAAAAAAAACCCCAAAAACAACCCCTGACAAAATGTTTACACAAAAAATTTTTTTAGTAAAAGTAATAAAATAGCCAATTTTGAAAAAGGAAATAAAAAATAAAATGCCAATTGCCCTAACCCTGACACAGTTTAAAATAAAATGAAGCAAATATATAGGAATGAATACAAAGTGGAGCATGACAAAGCAGGTTTGTGAAGTTGATACAATTCCAAAATGGCCAATCATAGATAAGTGCGGAAAAGGCATATATAAGCCCCATAGGTGGGAATACACAGCATAAACGATTGTAGAACTAACTTGCAGCCAGAATGTCAGGAGTAGGTGAGGGTGTTGCTTTCAAGCACAGAGGTGGGGCATTGAGGAGTCCAGATACAATCACGAGGCCCAACTCATGCAGGGCCAGGTCCTGTGGGGAGCATATAGGGCTGAGGCATGGGACCGGGTTGGCTCATGATCTCACCAGTGCCAGAGGATTCTAAGGACTGGTGAGCAGGTCCGCCACCACCATGCGGACCTGAAGAGTGGGAGGACCAATTGAACCTTTGGATCCAGGAGGCCCGGCAAATGCCCAACGCCCCACTACTAAGTTACATTTAATTATGTATGTAAGAAATTAAACTAGCTGATATTATGGAGATGTGTATTTCAATATTACTTCATTTATATTACAGCTGCAGCTGTCCGTTCTGCAAACTGCAGAGCCTATGGCGATAGAGCTGGTGGCTAGCCACCAGGCAGGTCAGTAATCCACTCCCAGTAACTGTAAAGAAATATAAAAGTATGACAGTTAGCAAAAGAGTGCAGTGTAGTCACTAAGTAATAAAATGTGCAAGTAACAGTGTAAGAGTGTTTGCAAGTATTGCTTGATTACAAAAGTGTGTTGCAGTCTGTAATCCAAACAGAAAAATGAAAATGTCTGAAATAAAGTCTGAAATAAAGATGCCCCACCTGTAATATAATAGTACACAACCTGCAGCAGGCTGAAAAGTACAGCTGAAGAAGATGAGCAAATCACATGTGTGAAATATATTCCTGTTGAAATACTGAAACATGACAGAAGTGAGACTGCTGGAAAGGATTGTAATAACTACAGGTAAAACATGTCAATAAAGCCTAGAAGTAGGTACCATCCTGAATAGTAAAATGAGAACAAGCGAGAGAGTGTGAGAAAGAGTTATGAATCCACCAATAAAGTAGTAATAACCCTTGAATAAAGTATACTGCAGTCAGTACAGAATGAAATGAATGTGACAAGTAGAACCAAACTGCGAAATGTGTTCAAAGTGTTGCTGCAGCTGGAATGTGTATCCCAAAATCTGGATATGTTGCTCTCAGTCTGCAATATGCAGATAGCATGATTGTCTGAAATACCAAACATCCACAGTTGTCTATAGCTATATAAAGCAAATGTAGCAGGATGATGTAGCTGAACAAAGCCAAATATGAACGTGTATGAAGAACAATAA
The DNA here is from genome assembly GCF_019279795.1 of Protopterus annectens. Taxonomy (NCBI): domain Eukaryota; kingdom Metazoa; phylum Chordata; order Ceratodontiformes; family Protopteridae; genus Protopterus; species Protopterus annectens. Next base: position 1,790,512,863 of record NC_056731.1, read on the forward strand.
AATGTATATCGATGTAGCAGTAACAGTCCTATCACCAAATTGAAGTAGTTATCATATAGGAAACTGTAGTTAGAACAGTAGTGTGTATATATCTGCAGCTATTAGAAATGTACAGCATATGTATTGGTATTCGAACGTGTTAATATTATTTTCTTCACCCCACCCTATAACCACATATAATCCATTCCACGTGAAATTGGTATGTGCAATCACAATTAACACCCCTGGACATTTGTCCTGTTGGGTCATAAATATTTGCATGTATGTTGATGCATCTGCCCTGTTCATACATCCAAACCTGATGGCCTGCTGCCATCAATCAACCCTGCATGTTGTTGGGCTGTGTATTGCTGTTCAAATTATGCATGTGTTATGCTCGCTGTTCAATGGTGTGAATATCTGGGTGTTTGGTTAATGAGAATACTAATGCATGCTGTTACAACTAATTGCGAATGGTATTGTATGTGACTAACCCAAACTGTCATGACATAATGCAAAACATAGGACGACAGGGAAGGCGGGTTCCAGCGGACCCACCTCTCCCACCTCAGCTGGCGAGTGCACCTGGCACTAGTGCCCAGTCTGGACCCTCCTCCGATGGACCTGTGCCACCTGCGGGTGGAAGCGCTGCAGGGGATGGGCCTGTCCCCCCTCTGCAAGTGTGGCCGGAGGAGAACCACCACTCACCCTCCGTAGCGTCTGGACTGTGGTGCATAGGGAGATCCAGGACTCTGTTCTTGGGCCCCTACGTCAGCCTAAGGCACAGGTGGCACAACTTACAGGCATGTCTGTTGCCTGGCCTACACATCCCCCAGCACAGCCCCGTCCTGGGCAGTGAAGGAACAGTGGCAACTGCCCATGGGTGGGGATATCAGTTCCACTGTTGCCATCTGTGGGCTCATGGGCTCTGGATATCCAAACATCCGTCCCCGTCAATTGTGTAACCCCCCCCACAAGTGTCATACACCGCCCCTGTATGCGTCTTGTTTGTCTTGTCTGTTGACCTACCCAACCTTCCTCCCCAGTTATACCGACTTCCTTCACCTGACATACCACTCTCACCTGAAAAAAAAAAAAGGGCACGCTGTACCCACAAAAGAAGTACGCCCCATACATAGCTGCCCATTCCGTACACATGTCTGCTGGACATGGAAACTATCAATTACAATTGGCTGTACATCAAGTATTGTTGTTGTCCTGACACCTCTCTCAGGGGTGGAAGGTTTCAAATGTCACACCAAATTACATACATATGCACAGCTGTTGCTGATGAAGAAATGGGCAGCTATGGGCCTTACCTACATCCCTCCTGCAAAACCCAAGCTTGTTTCCCTACTGTCTTACCCTCTTTGTGACCCCTTTTTCACCACTTTCCTGTCTCCCCATTTTCATTTCTTTCAAAGAAAATAGCGCGGGTGTGTGCCAGAGTAAGCATTGTTAAGCGGTTGTAAGCGGGTGTGCGCGGAGCTGAACGCCAGTGCGCATGTGGGAGCTCCGCGCAAACCAGCGCTAACCTGGTTACAACTGCTTAAAAGTGCCTTAGTCACTCTAATTGACTGGTCCTGTAGTCAGTTCAAAAGCAAAATAAAATCCCACTGTCAGTCCCGAACCCAGGAAACAGTAGTCTACATGACCTACCACTAAGCCATGACTCTTATACAAGAACATTGTGCTAAAATAAATATATCATGTAATAGTAGTAATGAATGTAAAGGGAATATAGGATGTGTAGTACACAAAGCATGTCATTTATACTTACTGTCAAAACTAGTGGATTGCCATAATAGTAAGAGTGTGAACAGAAACAGCCATGCTAGTTGGTAGCTAGTAGGTAATAATGTCAGTTAATGTACATATATAAATGTATGTATATTTACATATATATATATATATATATATATATATATATATATATATATATATATATATATATATGTAAATATACATACATTTATATATATATATATATATATATATATAGTTGTAGGTGTCTGTGTGCATACACACTTACTACAGGAAACAGGAGAGAGAGGAATGGAGAAATGTGAATCTACAACACAGCCTGAATCATGAGAGAGATACTAACCTTTACACTCACAGAATAGTGTCCACAGCATACCAGCATGGTCCTCCCCTTACAATCTGAAAGGGCAATGCCTATCTCACATACCCTTTTATAGCACTGTCCTGAAATCACAATGAGAACTGCAATCAGTACACAACTGGCTGCATGCAATTAGCAAATTCTGGCTTACAATTGGTGCAGAGGCCATCACATGGACGTATGCAGATACCTACAAAAGCATCCTGTACTCACACCACATGCAATACATTCATTGCACTGTCTGGAGGCAGACAGAGAGAGAGAGAGAGAGAGAGAGAGAGAGAGAAAGAAAAAAAAAATAAGAACACAAACAACAACACATGGTACACAAACTGAGTTGAAGCTGTCAGCAGTGACAGTACCAAGCCATGCCAGCAGCAGCAGGAAGCTATAGTAGTGGTAATGCAACCAGCTATGACAAACACAGGTAATGTAAAGTAACAGGTTAATAGTCTGCATACTGTGAACCCTCCATATGTGTCATAGGTCTGTATCTATAGGTATGTCCATGTGATATGTTGTGTGCACGTAGTTCCACCCAAAGGGGATGACTATACGTTACATGTCATTCAGTGTTAGGCCATGATCCTGGCACCAGTTTTCCGTGCAGTGAGGCCTGTCTGTAGGATGTGTGTGTCAGCTGGTGTAACGACTATGGTGCTTAGTTGGCAGTCATCTGGGAACTTTGTCATCCACAACCCGCACATGTTTGCTTTTACATCTGAGAAATAAATGCCAAACAAGAGGGTCCTAGGACAGAGGCCTGTGGGATACCACATGTGACTGGCATTGAGTCTGACATGGCTCCTACAATATCAGTATTATGGATTCTGTATGTCAACCAGTGTGCAACCCATCATGTGACATATGTAGTAACATGTAAGCTAATGAGCTTGTCTATGATGCCTGAGTGGAGTACTGTGTTGATGGCCTTAGGCAAGTCCAGGTAGGCTGTATGGATTGCGTTGCCCTCATCAATGGCTGTAGTGACTGTTTTGAAAAGTCAACCAGGTCCAAAAGGCAGGATCAGCCCATCACAAAGGCAAACTGGCCAGGAACAAGTGTCTGCAGGTACCCAATATCGCATACTGAATCATTCCATAGCTTTGCAGACCAGGCTGGTTAAGTTTATGGTAAGTAGTTCCCAGGGTCAGTAGAGGTGCCTCCTTAGTGGAGTGGGACCACTGTTGCTGTATGCCAGTGTTCAGGTACATATGCTGTAGGCCAAGGTTAAATATCAGTCTTATATGCGGTTGTATGTCCTCTTGTAGTTCACGTAGCACACATCCAGGGATACCATCAGGTCACATTGATGCTGTGTGTTCTGCTTTGCTGAGGTGGCCCTCACCTGGACATGTGAGATGATAGGGAGGTTACATTCAGCTATGATAAGTATTTCTAAGTGTGGGGGAGAAGGAGGGGGGATACGTACACCGAACCTGTCTGAAAGAATGTTGCCAATATCTGTGTGTTGTGAATGTTAAGTAGGTGTGTAGTAACTCAGAGCATATCTGAGGCGTTTGGTCCATATGTGTAACATAACTGAAGAAGGCCTTGTGGTTATCTATAGTGTTCGTGGCCATTTCCCTCCCAGAGTAGGCCGTGGATGTTGTTATGAGAGACCGTAGCTTATTACCAGTGCTGACCACAGATGCCTTCCCTTAATGTGAATCTGCTATGTCCTGCAGTAGCCTCCTTCTATCATTATACAATCTGCCTTTGGCTGGGGTCCACGGACAGGATGCCTAACCTTTGTGCATAGGGTCTGGGTTAGAAATGTATGTGCATGTTCCATGCAATCTTTGGGATGTCCATGGGAAGCATTCGCAAAGGGGTCAGCAGTGTGGGTTGTGGCTTCCACTGGCCCAGTGGGCTGCATGGATACCATCTCAGTCCTAAGAAGTGAATAATCACATACATATCAAAGTAGTCTACTGTGCTGGTGGTGGTGGTGGGATATGTATATCCAGGCCGAGTAACTTGTGTCCAGATCACACTAGTGGATGGCGTTCCACATACAGTACCTTGGTATGAACCCCCAGAGTGAGGTTGCGCATTGGACCCATCGCAGTGTGCTGACCAATGGAGCATGCTACTATGTTGTATGGAATGTGGCAGGTATTGTTGCACAGGTGTTGGCTGAGCACTGATATCTGGCCATGTACTTGTGTATCCACCAAGAGGCACACACATGCTACATATGAGAGTAGTAGAATATCACTACAGTTGAGTATCATGTATAGTATGTGTGCCATATATTGCTGACATAGTCTGCTGATATCCTGTTTGTGTTCTCTTCCAGGGACATGGCGCGTCAGCGTAATCCTGCCTACTCTGCAGCAGAAGATGAGAAGATACACCAGAGCCTGGTGAGGGATTATGACATACTGTTTTCCCGCACCAGCCAGACTCAGCAGGAGAGGGCTGCACTGTGGCAAGACCTTGTCCGTAGGGTAAATGACATTGGCACGCATAATAGGACATATGAGCAGGTACGACATCACTGCAGTGATTTAATCAGAAATGCCCATCAGCGCAAGGCCGGATATCCACAGGCAACAGGTTGCCACAGGAGGTGGGGTGGCCACACACCCCCCTCACCAGACTGGAGGGGCTACTCCTAAGTTTTGTGGCTCCAGCCCCGGAACATCAACAGCAATACACCTGCATCATGATGGAGGCTGGATCCACACAGCAGCACGACATGGAGAATGCAGGTAATATGCCATATGTACACTTGACTGTTCTGTACACTGTTAGTTTATGCATGTGTAAGGTGTGTCCGTGGTATGTAGCTGTCAACATAGTATGTAATTGTGCAGGTGTGATATTGGCAATATCAGCAGCTGACGTGTGAAAGGCAACTGGTGTACTACTGCACTGTATCATATGCAGTATCAATGGCACAGTTGTGCCCACTGACATTAATCTCCTCATTTCTGCAGGTCCCTCCATTGTTACAGCAAGGCAGCCCATTCATGCTGGTGAGTGTGTTTTAACAATACCTATAATAGTCCTGATAGTGCTAGTAATACTAGTGTAACTCATTAGTGCTCTGTGTGTATACTGCGGAGTGTGCATGTGTGCATGTGTGCCTGTGTCCACGTGTGCATGTGTGCATGTGTGCAAGTGGGCACGCGTGCATGTGTGCATGTGTGCCTGTGTCCATGTGTCCATGTGTGCATGTCTGCCTGTGTGCCTGTGTGCCTGTGTGCATGTGTGCATGTGTGCATGTGTCCACGTGTGCATGTGTGCATGTGTGCATAAGTGCATCACTGGTAACATTGTGTAGACATTGTAAACTGTGTTTCCTGTCTTCCTCCCACAGGTTCTGGTGCTGCTCTGGTGCCCTGCAGCAGGGAACCTGAATCTGGTGCCACAGGTACTGATAATGATGATATCTGTGTAATGGCACAGGAAGGTGTGTCAGGGTCCGTCATTGGTCAACCAATTGACAGTACACAACTGTCAACCCCATCATTGCGCACAGTCATCCTGCCAGTAATCCTATGTCACCATTGTCCCTAGGTGATGGACAGGATACAGTGGGCATTGACTAGGGTAATGTGGTATCTGTGGCACATGCTTCCCCACACAGCAGCCATGGGCAGGGTCCTGCGATGGTACCACACAGACAGTTGCCCATGGGCTCTCGTGGGAGCATCCATGGGCGTACTGCCTCTGGCAGACGTGCCCAAAGAGGTCTGTCAACCTCAGCTATGTTTCGGGCTGTCATGCAGGCACAGTCGCATATGGAAAGTTACACCAGACAGGGTCTGAGGGAGCTGAGAGCATGTCGCACAGCCATGACTGACAGTATGCGTGACATCTCGGATGCTATCCGTAATTTCTCCGATGTCATAGAAAGACGTTGTGGGGACATATTACAGCAGTTCCACAACCACATGTCCATGAGCCAGGGCAATGGTGGGCGGTTGCGGCGTCAACGTGGCTGTATGCCAGCAACAGCAGCAGCTGGCAGTTGGCATGGACGACAACAGGCCCGCGGACGCCCCCATAGTGCCAGCAGCAGCCCCAGCAATGCTGGGTTGTGCTGTCATTGGAACGCCCTAGGAGACCACATGCACGTGGCTCTGGACAGTCCCAACAGGGACCTGTGTCCAGTCAACACACTCCTGCTTCTGATGGCAGTACCCAGTCTGGCTTAGTACCGGATATGGTCCGTAGCACCCCTGCCAGGCACAGGTACTGTGTCCGTGCCCACAGACACTGATCTGTATGACCTGCCAGGTGCAGTCTGTGGCTGTCCACAAACTCCTGTATATGGCAGCCATGAGGTGGAACTGTGCGCGTGCATACACACATGCGAAATGTTAACACCTAGGGCTACCACATACACGCACACACTGCACCAACAGTGCCCCACCCTGTACTGCTGTCCCTCACCAACACACATACACACACATGTCAATTGGTGGTATCAGTGGCAGACTCAGGCATACCTAATTCACACCCTGTGCATATGATGAAACTGTGCCACCTCCTGCAATCTCCAACATCAGTGCAGGAACAGGTAAACACATTGCTGATGCACAGGGTGACTACATAAAAGTGTATTAGTAGTATCATGTTGGTAACAGTACAGTGTGCTGATATGACTGTGTGTATATCCCAGCATGCCTGATGCAGTATGACTGCCCTGAATTGTTATCTACACCCATAGTACGGACCAAAGTATAACAGCTGCACATTATTGCATACCGGTGGTAAGGATGTCAACAGATGGCCACATACATGGGTAGCACAGGGGGGAAGCTAATGCAAGTAGTGATACGCAATGATGGACATGTACAGTAATGGTGGCAAGTTGCCCACAACGACTATGCAATGTGGATGTTTGCGCATGTTGATATGTGTGCAGTACCAATGTAATCCAAATCACAATTAACTATGACATAATATCAGTTCTACCATGGACATCTGAGCTGTGCATTCCTGGGTGCATGTTGATAGTGCCTAAATATTTGCACTGTTACCTACTGTTTGTGTTACCCCTTCTTTGTTGTACAATGGACTACTTCCAGCCCTGCTTACTGTAGCTTTGTTTGCATGCATGTTCGCTTGGGGTTCCCTGGAACACTGCTTCCACCTGCAATGCAGAGTTACAGTGCTTCTGTGGACTCCTAGTGACATCTGCATAGCGTACTATACGTATGTCAAGTTTACACATGACAGAACGTCACTGTCTGTCCTGTTCACATGTACGTTGCCTGTGACACATTGCACATGACTTACCTGGCATTTACCCACATTTGAAGTCATATATGCCAGTGCTATGAAATCAGTAGCAGTATACCCACACATACACACCTTCAGTATGTTGTTCCCCATTGGCCCTATGTGTTGGTAATCACCATGGCAATCACAATACTATGGTAGCATGTGTAAAGGTAACCTGTGAATCACCTCTATGGTCCAGTTGTGGTTTATGTGAGTCATGTGACAATGTCACAGCTGCCACATGTATGCAGTCAACCCTCACCCCTGGCCAGGAACGTACAACACATGTGTGGGATGCCACCACATAGCCAAATCTGGGGACTGAGCACTCTGTACCCAGTAATGCCATACCCTGTCAGGTGGCATGACATACTACAGTGACTACAATACCAGTCTGACATAGACCCACACTGACAGCAATCTGAACACACTGGGGCATACTTGGAGACTCAGAATAGCATCCTGACTGAGCATCACACACCTCCGCAGCTGGCACACAGGCATACGTTACGTCGGAACAGAGCACATGCCACACATGGCACACACATCCCGTGTGCCACACACTCACAGCCTGTAGGGCTACACAATACACCTGCTACAGATGTGTCAGGTACCTCTCTTGGCCGCTGCAGTGGGGTCCCGCTCAACAGGCTGTACATGGTGAAGGTCACAGTGATATGCCTGTGGGGCACTATGGTCCACCACAAAACACATACATACAGGTCAGTCAGAGGCATGGACACATATGACTCAGTCATTGACCATGCCACTATGGATGACCTGAGACATACCTGCCTGGACTACATGATTGGGAACATAGAAGGGCTCTCTCAGCATGTGGCATGGGCCAGTATGAGCCTGATCTTGGTTGCCATCATACCCTCACCAGGTATGCTACCACTATATGTAGGAAGGGTGTTCTATGTCTACATTCTGCTCAATCTCCAATGTCACTCATAGGGTATCCACTGGCTGTCAACGTGTGCTTACATGCTAGGGAAGCCACAATGATTTGCGAGGGGCAGCTTGCATGTGACACCCATGGGCTATTGTATATTGGCAAAGCCCCTTGATACACACATAGTGCCTTTTGCTGCAAAACACGGATTACATAGCCACCTCCGCGGGTATCACACAGGATAGGATGCTAACAGTGATGCTACACAGCACCAGCAGTGTACACCGCAAGATGCATGCACAGGACACTGTCCTCAGTACGGTGAACTGCAATGTCTGTGCAGTACCAGAGTCCTGATTCACGGCTCACAGGTGCAACCCATCACTGCCAGGTTATACCTCATACCATGCCTGTCGTCCCCTACACATGTAACATACATGGACAGGGGGGTGGTATCCCAAGGCACCACAGATACACACACCTCCAGGTTGTTGGCACAGCACAAAGCATCAGGGCCTATTCATGAGCAGCTAAGAGTGTGTTGGACTGCCTTCTGGTTCATAGCCTGGCACACACAACCCTCCCATACACAGGAAACCCACCTATCCTCCATAACAACACTGGCAATATGACAGTCTCAAGAAATGTCTTTATATGGCTGGACTGCATCCAGCCAAACATTGTGCGTGAGCATTACTGTAGCTACAACACACTAGCTGAAAGGTTCCCAGCATGTGGTCACTGAATTGCAGTGGAATAACATGTTACCACTCCCACAACAGGTGGGAACATGCAGCACCTTTTCATCAACTACATGTAGACTATATCGCCCAGACCAGATGTGTATCCCCTGCTGTAGGTATTTTACCATATACAACCCACACTGTATAGACACATACCGCGTGCGGCCCCTGCACAGTAAGACACAGTCATATTGTTATGCATTGCGAATACCATTTATCCACTCGAGGCACGTGTCAGACATGGTAACTACTGCAGGTCACAGTTATTCATGTGTATGTGTCACACACATACATCATGTGTGCATTGCCATTGCTGGTTTAGACAATGGCATGCATTGTCATGCACAAAGACCCACACAAGGTCATATTGGGTGACACAACCACACGTGGCAGTTGTGGCTTTCCAAAACATACCTATCTGTGCTCTGACAATGGTAATAGACCCAGTAGCGGAGCGCACTATTGGCATTACTGGCCAAGTAGCCCTGTTTGGTTGTACTGATAGTGTGGTGACATCCCCTGTGTTTACTGGGGGAATATGCAGCATCTGGTGTATTGTAGTATTTCCCAAATGGATCTGTTTTCACACACTTGCAATTAGACACACACACACTTGCCGGATTCATACCCTTACCTAACTATGTCCCGACACGTGAGAGAGACGCATTAGCGAAGCGCACTATTCGGATTACTAGGAGGTTCCTCTTCTCTGGCTTTACTTATAGAGTGCTGACATCATCAGTGTTTGGAAAGGGTAATGTGCATCATGTAGTGTGATCTCCTGATTGCCAAAAAGCACATGTTTTTCATACAGAATTGCACACACACAAACTCCCCACATCCAAACACACACACTTGCAGGTTTCAAACTCCTACCTAACTATGCTATGACATTTGAGAGAGACGCATTAGCAGAGTGTGCTATTCAAATTACTGGGAGGTTTTCCTTCTCCTGCTGTACTTATAGGGTGCTGACATCAACCGTGCTTAGATAGGGGGGTGCGCATCCTGTAGAGTGTTTTCACAGTTGCCAAAAGGGACATTTCTCTTACACAGACTTGCACACACACTAACCCCCCTCCACACACACTGGGCAGTTTTAGGATTCAAACCCCTACCTAACTATGTCATGACACTTGCGACAGATGCATTAGCCGAGCACGCTATTCGCATTACTTGGAGGGTTTCCTTCTCCTGCTGTACTTATAGGGTGCTGACATCATCAGTGCTTAGATAGGGGAATGTGCATCCTGTAGAGTGCTTTCACAGTTGCCAAAAGGGACATCTTCCTCACCCAGACGTGCACACACGCTAACCCCCCTCCACACACACTGGACAGTTACAGGATTCAAACCCCTACCTAACTATGTTATGACACTCTTGACAGACGCATTAGCAGAGCACGCTGTTCACATTACTGGGAGGGATCTCTTCTCCTGCTGTACTTATAGGGTGCTGACATCATCAGTGCCTAGATAGGGGAATGTGCAACCTGTAGAGTGTTTTCACAGTTGCCAAAAGGGACATCTCCCTCACACAGACTTGCACACACACTAACCCCCCCTCCACACACACTGGGCAGTTGCAGGATTCAAAACCCTACCTAACTATGTTATGACACTCGTTACAGACGCATTAGCAGAGTGCGCTATTCACATTACTGGGAGGGAATCCCTTCTCCTGCTGTACTTATAGGGTGCTGACATCATCAGTGCCTAGCTAGGGGAATGTGCATCCTGTAGAGTGTTTTCACAGTTGCCAAAAGGGACATCTCCCTCACACAGACTTGCACACGCACTAACTCCCCTCCACACACACTGGGCATTTGCAGGATTCAAACCCCTACCTGACTATGTTATAACACTCATGACAGACACATTAGCATAGTGCGCTATTCGCATTAATGGGAGGGTTCTCTTCTCCTACTGTACTTAAAGGGTGCTGACATCATCCGTGCTTAGATAGGGGAATGTGCATCCTGTAGAGTGCTTTCACTGTTGCCAAAAGGGACATCTCCCTCACACAGACTTGACACACATCAACCCCGCTCACCCCCCCCCACACACACACACACACACACACACACACACACACACACACACACACACACACACACACACACACACTGAGCATGTGCATGGTTCAAACTCCTACCAACCTATATTATGACAATTGAGGGAGACGCATTAGCAGAGCGCGCTAACCGAATTACTGGGCATCTGGTCTGCACCTGCAGCATTTATAGGGTGCTGACATCTTTATTTCTACAGAGGTATGTACATCTAGTACTACCTGTCAGGTGGGGGATAGCATATATATGCATTTGCAGCCACCTACGTCAGGGTCAGATATGCACATCGCATTGGCAGGTTATGTTCTATACCATGCTCCGTGACCACAGGACCTGTAACACACAACACAACCAGTCCAGAACACCACTCCCACATCCAGGACACACACTTTGCTTCCCTGGGAACAGTGCTGGGATATGCAGGTGTTCACATACACCATTCCAGTTGTTAACATCAGGTACAGGCATATTGTGTGTGGGAACTACTCAGGCCTCTACCACTTTACCCTATAGCCACTACAATTTGTGGGTCCATGTGCTATGGCAGAACCACTCACCACAGCCACATGGGGGAATACATATTGCACCTGTCCATCTGCAACATGGGTACTCACTGTTCCACACCAGAGGTAGACCACCATTGTTGATATCTGACCATACCCACCTTTCCCTGGACATCCATATCCCATCCTCACCCCCAGGCAAGGTTGTCACTGCAAACAAACTGTATTTAGCACAAGCAGACTCTACACTTGTGAAGACTGGGGTGGACGACTTCAAAGGATCCATGCTGGGGGACTATACTGGCCACTCTGCATAATCCTTGACAATTGCATTCTATGAGCATGTGTAAGGTTTGCATTGATCATGCTATCCCACATATTCCAATGACTGCTCCACAACAAGACACCTGTCAGGTGTACACCAGCCATATATGAGCCGTCCAACAGACAGAGTGAGCTAATACATTGCAGAGCTGTAGCCCACAGAGGGAGGACATCTGTGAACAGTGCCAGCATGACACTTCATTCCCACATAATCATCACAACACAGTGTTGACAGTGGAATTGTCCAGGCAATGCAGATAGGGCTCCCCTCAGTCTGTTATTGACGCCCACTTACTGTTAGAGGTCCTCAGCAACCCTTTTCCAGCACACACCAACAACATGGCTGTGGCTTAGCACATTCAAACCCTGGGATCTCCACTGTGCCCCTGCTTGACAGAGGCACAGCTCACTAGCCTCACACGTTGCCTTATGTGACCTACTTTACAGTGGCACAGTAGCCTACTGTACTGGGGATGCAGATGCCAAGCACACTCTGGCTAAGCTGTCATTTCCTAGGGCAACAAGCCTAGTATTGACCTCTACACCCATATGCTCAATTGTCAGATGCACAATATTTGTTGTGCTGTTAGACTGTTTGCAGGTCTTTATTGCCATAGCATTCCCTGTTCCTATGAACAACTTGTGTATCTGTGGAAGATGTTTGAATATGAGGGCGATCCACTATATCACTTATGTCTCTGTAGTCATTTACTGTGTGCACTGGGCAGATTGTTGTGTTGTGGTTGGTTCCTGGAATGACATGTACAAATACCAGATATGTGTGGCCAACTGCTAAACGGAGATATGGCCTAAGTGTGTGAGCATGCCCAGTTCAGCCTTTCCATGGCATGTTGTCTGACATATGCCTCATTTATCAAGTGTGCAAGCATGCCCAGTGTGAGCTTTCCATATGTTGAACTCTGAAGTCCATCACATATTTGGGTGTGTGTGAACTTCAACAATATCTCACGTTTATGGTTGTGTGTTGGGTGTCATGTTGTGTACTAACTGGCCAACTGCTTTGTGTCTGCCACAACAGGGATTATACTGTGCCTGCAGGGATTGCATGGGATACTTTGCATACAGTTGTCAACATCCTTTCATAATGACCTAACACTGTAGTACCGTATAGTGTAGTGGTTCAGCACTTTCACTGTGGTGGACAGTATCCTGGGCTTTAATCCTATCACTGCTTGACATCTTCATAGTGAGCACAACAGACTGTGTAGGGGCCAGTTGTGCACATATGACCATGTTGCATTATGTTCAGATATGGACTACCTACACCAGGCTTGTCCAACATTGGTAGTGTATTCCACAACATAGGTGGACATTGGCAAACACTAGCGATGTTCCCTAGGCCATTTCTGATGCTAGTCACAGAGTGTGTCTGTCCTTCGACACACATTGTAACTGGAGTTTGCCATGACATATGTCATGGTTAGTATACTGTGCCTCCATCTACCTCTGACATAACAGTGATACCCAGGGTTAACCTACCATCTCCCATCCACTCATCAGGATTCCTCTTGAGGGGTGTCGATAGGTGACTCTCTGGCTAACCTGTACTGGGAGTTTACTCAAGAGTGGGGGTGCCTTCTGTGTTATGGATCATTCTGTACAGCTTGTCCTATGTATGTCAGTGCTGGGGTTCAGGTCTCTCATGTGCATAGCTCACTGCCATTCAGATTGTACAAGGTGCAGCATGTTCATTGATTCCAGCTTGGACATGGCTTCATACATCAGGCACAGCTTGCCTCTGAGTGGGCAGTATGGCAGTGTGTGGAGCTGCAGTATGTTTACTCAGGCAACACATGGCATCTGTTCATGCTCTTTGCTACTCCTGGTGGGGTACTGTTGTGGACTTTACAGTTGATGGAGGTGTCTGCTGAGGTATATCCCACAGGGGCTATTGTAGTCAATCGTGACGCTGATGAAGGATGACTGCAGAGCCACAGTGACCTCCCCTTATCTACATCTGACAACCTTCATGATTGGGTGGGTATATGGTATGTTTCTGCTAACACTACAGCCACATGTTTGTCCAATGCAGGATATCTATCACCTTGTGTCCCCAGGTCTCTCATTACATGTTAGGTACATAATGGGTTAGCACCTGTGTGGTAATTTGTGGGCATGGCTATGGCTCCAGTTGTCTGTTTCTATGTGGCCCTTTTGTGGGTTGCTTGTGACAGCTGGGGGTCGGATATGGTGGGCAGTTTGTACTCATCTGCATACATGTTCAGTCACAGTCCTTCCATGTTGGCCTGTACCTATGGGACATATATACGGAACGGGGGAGGTCCCAGGACCAAGCCTTGTGGGATGCCACTCATATCTGCTTTGTAGTCTGACATGGATGCAGCATGTCTGACCATGTCAGTTCTTTCCCTGGTCTGGTTTGCAACCCCTCTACTGACATAGGGGTTTATATTTTAGCTGGTGAACATATCCATACTGAACTTGTAGGGTATTGTCTGGAAGCATATGCACGGTCCAGCTACTCTGTGTGGACCACATTGCCCTCATCAATGACCTTAATGACTGTTTCAAATGGGTCAAACATGTTTAGGGGCATGATCTGCAGTTACGACAGCCACACTGGGTAGGGTCCGGTGTCAGTAGGTCCACGATAGCTTTATGTCTGCGGTACATACTGATCCTTTCCATAGCTGTGCAGACCAAGCTTGTCAGGATCATGGGGTGGTAGTCTGCAGTATCCATTCAGGCAACACCTTTGTTGTGAAGGACCACTGTTGTTGTACACTGCTCTTTGGGTACATATCCTGTGGTAAGGCTGACATTGGGCAGTGGTGTGATTTGGCATTCCATTATTCTTGGAGTCCATGTTGGCCTCAGCCCAGGACACCATCACATACCTTTGCTGCTGTGTGTTTTGCTTTGCAGATGATAGCTGTTACCTCAGCATCTGCAATGTCAGGGGACCAGCAGTCCGCTGGGATAGATATTTTGCATTCTGGGGGGGGGGGAGGGGGTTTGCACTGAACCTGTCAGGTTGTATGTTGGCAATATGTGTGTGTGTTTGGTATGTTGTTTGTAATATCTGTGTGATTCGGAGCATATCTGTGAATTCCCAACATGGTTCCTACCATCAGTTAAGTAAGCCTTGTGATTATCCTTAGTATCCTGTACAATTTGTATCTTCATAGGTTCATAGGTTCATACTAGGCTATCCACCCTAGGGCATTAGTAAGCCTAGCCAGAGTGTGTGTGTCTTTCACTGCCCCTTGCTATGTGACTATTATGGCCATTTATGATTTTCTTTACTGTGCCTCTGTCTGGACGTGACACAGTGAAGACCCCCAGTGTACATGTACGATCATCCATCCACTTGTCAATATTCCTGTTGAAGGGTGTTAGTGAGGGGCTCTGCCTAACATGGATTGGGATCCTGTTTCTGGGTGTGGGGAGCCTCTGGGTTATGTATCTGTCCCTCCAGCACATCCTATTTCATTATGTGTTGAGGCTGACATCTGTCACTCTCACAGCTCCAATGGCTTTGATTTCCTGTGGTGGAGCATGTCCATTACTCCTGTGTTGGACATGGCCTTGTACAACAGACATACAATGCCTCTGTGTAGGCAGTCTGTGACTGCATTCAGCTGGGGTGTCTACAGCCAGGCAGCATATGACATATATTTGACACCCTTTATCCTCTTGGTGGGGTACCTTTGAGGTCTTCCTAACCGCTGCAGGTGTCAGGTACGGTACATCCCATATGAGTCATTGTACTAGACTATGGGTCTGATAAGGGAACAGTACAGGGGCACAGTGACCTCTGTTGATGTAGATGTGAATCCTTTCATGATACGGTGTCCAATATAGACAGTCTTCCTTGCCACATTGGCATTGTGAGTGTCACATGACAGGTTACTGTCGACTTGTGTCCCTAGGTCCCTGATTATTCCTTGCATACATAATGGTTTACCACCTATGTGGTAGTTTGTGAGTACCTTGTCTGGTATTTGGTGGGACATTCATACTGTCCAGTGTCTTCAGGATGTCTGGGTGGGGTTCCTGTGTGTGAGAGTGTGGTCTGTTGCATGCTACAGACTGTACAGCAGTTTTGACTACACTTAGGTGCACATGGATGGTCTCCGCTGCTTTGTGCATTGTCAGTTACCTGGCTGTATGGGTGTCTGTGCTGCATATGGATACTCCCCCTCCTTTGATGTTTTGGTCCAGGTGTTGTGGCCATACGCATGATATGTGGTATGACCTGGTAGTGCTGGTGTGCTATCAGTAGGGTTGCAGCAGGCTTCTGTCACTGCACAGACATCGATGTTCTCCATACTGGGAAGTGCCTCAGGTGCATGCATATTGCAGTTTACACATCTGGCATTGGTCAGCATTACCCTTATGTTTCTTACCACTTATGTTTTCTAGGGTGGTGGGTTAGTCTTTTTGGCCTTGCCTACATACGGCTCTATGGAGGTGGCAAAGGCCTTATCCAGTATCCAGATGCCCAGGGGTAACAGGTGCAAGCCATCCCTGGAACAGCAGCATGGCTTGTCATGCATGACATCTCAAGCAGACAGACATTAGACCCTCTTGGACTGACAGCTGTAACTGTGCCACCTGTTAAAGCTGATCATTCTGTGTTTGTACTGTGGCATCACTCTTGGTGAGGGTTGGATGCTGCAAACAGCCAGTGTCATACCGGCCTGGAGTACATACTCAGAGAGCTCATCCATGTCTCTTTTCATGTAGTCCAGGGAGGTACATATCAGGTCATTCACACCAGCATGGACAATGAGTGCATCATATTTCTGCTTGCTTTGGGGTGACCTGCGTACTTGTGTTATGTGGCATATTGTGGCAGCCTACAGGCAGCTTACTGTACCCTTTCCCTTGTTCAGTCTGGTGAGTGGGACAGCAGTGTGTCTGCCTATACAGACACCTATTACAACTGTATCAGGCATGTTGTTTCTCCTTCTGGCCTGTAACTGTTTGGCACACCAGCTTTGTGTACTATGTGTTGCATGTGCTATGTTTGGAGGTTGTGGTTGCTTGGGATCTGCTTTGGAGGCCTCTGTTGGTGTGGTGTGTTTGTAATTAGGGCCTCCGGGAATGTTTTTCTTTGTTTATGTGTTTGGTTTACAGTTGTGATAGGTCTATGTGGGACTGGGTTTGTGGTGTATGTGGTTACCTCCTCCTCCTGACTAGTTTTGACAGTACTGAGTTGGGGGAGCTCAGCCTCCTTTTTGGATAAATGGTTGCATCTCTCACATATATTTGTATTTATTGGGGAGAGTTGTGGGTTGTCTGTGTACTTGGGGCAGGTGTCACATTGCCTCTGGATTCACATGTTCTACTTGTTGTGGCTGGCCTTAGTGGATTGTATGTGTGGACATATTTTATTGCCATACTACTGATCAGTGATTACTTCCCTTTTTATGTTTGCTCTATCATGTAGTAGCTTCCTCATTCTCTTGCATGGTTTGGTAATGGCTGGAGTCCAGCATGCCAGATGCCTGCGTGTATGGCATTGTGTCTTGTTGTTATTTGTGATTGCATAATCCAAGCATTCCTGGCTGTGTTCATGGAATGCCTGTATAACATGTTCTGCGGTGTGTCCCATATTCTTCACTTGCACAGGGCCTTTCGTGGATTCCACATCAGTTTGGAGGGGTGCAACCTATGCTTTACACATGTTTTTCACTGTGGTTTTCTGGCCAGGGACTGTGGTCAGGATGTGTATATCCAGTGTGATTACTCTATGGTCTGGTCTTACCAGTGAGGGATACACTTCTCATCTTGTCATCCAGTACACATGTTGCTGATTATCACATCCAGTATGCTTACCCCTCTTGTGGGAGTGGTATGTTGTTCCTGGGCATTTTGGTTTATGGATTCTAGAAACGTTTCTCCTATTGTATTGGTGCTAGTATAATGCTCCCAGTGTATGTCTGGGTATTTTCAGTCACGCAATATAATGTGGTTTGGGGGGGCTTGATATATTCATGTATTCCAACATAGGCCAGGTGCAGTTCCTGGTATTAGGACAGTAGTCTGCAGCAGGCTATATACTGGGAGGTGGTTTTAGCCATTGGTATTTGGCCATGGCTAGTCCATGCTGCTTCTTGTTGTGGTACCAACATGGGGGTGTGGTTATCCTTGACATTTATTGCTAGTCACCCTCCTTTTGTAGCTTGCTCCATGTTTTGTGTCTGTACAGCACAGTATGAGGTGTAACCTGGTAGTGTTAGGGTGCTGATGTGAGCCTTGACCCTGTTTTCTATTACAGGACTGATATCAACATTCTCCATACTGTGTGCATTTACACTGCACGCATCTTGCTGTTTAGACTTCTGGCATTGGGTAGCATTACATCTAGGTTCCTATCCCTTGTGGTACCTATGAAGGTGGATTTGTGTTTTGAGAATTACCTATTCAGGGCATGCTGTGGGTACTGACAGTCGTTGCCAGTATCCATGGGGCCTGGACTGATAGGTGCATGCCACCCCTAGCAGGTGGTGCATCATGTCATGCTCAGCATGTCTTCCCAGGCTGAAACACATTGGCTCCCCTTTGACTAACTGCATTACTTCAGCCAGTTATTGCAAGTGATCATCCCATTGTCATTTTGTGGCTTCATGCTCAGTGAGGGTGGGTGTTAGTCAGGGTCCTCAGGTGTGCATATAGTACATGGTGTTACATTACTTAACACATGGCATTCATGCCTCAGGTGGTGCTGCAGGGCTGCCTCTGTCGGATGCACATATTACACTCCCTGTACATGTTTGTGAGCAGGTCATGTCATTTTAGGCATCCCCGTTATTATTTGAGTGAGTCAGAGGGGGTATCATTCCCAGGGTTCCTACTGAGCCAGTGTATGTGCTATGCGTTGCCTCTTTGCCAAGGCCAGGGCATACTGGGCATGCCTCCTTCTGCCTACTGGGGCAGGCTCAGGTTGTTCCTCCTCCGAGTCACGCTCTGCCTGTGATGGCCTTGGCAATGGTGGAGGGCTGTTTGGCCCAGTCCTATGCTGGTCCTACTGCAGCTGTTTTCGCAAGATCATATTATGTAGCATAGCACATACCATGACAGTTTGGGTACATGTAGTTGGTGAGTACTGCAAGGCTCCACCAGATGTGTCCAGACACCGGAACCATGATTTGAGCAGCCCAAACACACGCTCTATTATATTACGTGTTTGTGCATGTGCCTCATTATGGCGTTCCTGTTCAGGTGTGTGTGCGTTTCTGATGGGTGTCATCAGCCATGGCTCCAGTGCATAACCTGCATCCCCCACTAGGTGTCCGTGTGGGATGTCCCCATTGGCAAATGTCTGGTACAGCTGCGTCAAATGCCAGATGTGGGAATCATGGTAGCTCCCAGGGCAGCCAGCACACACATTTATTATTATGCCCTGGGCATCACACATGACCTGGCAGTTGATGGAGGGGAAGCCCTTGCGGTTAAAGTAGGCCCTACCCCGCTCACCGGCTGGTGCTTTGATGCATATGTGCGTGCAGTCTATTGCACCCACTACCTCAGGGTATTCCGCTATTTGCTGGAAGAGACGCATATTGCTGGCCAATACCTCACGGGCATTGGGGAAATATACATGATCACCGACATGTGCTGACATGACATCCAGGAACTGGTGCAGTACCCTGGAGGCTGATGCCTGTGATAGCCCCATTATATCACCAGTTGGTCTTTGGAAGGTACCTGTTGCTAATATTCTTAGGCCAACACATACCTTGGTTTCCACTGGGATGGGTTCCCCTCTGTTGGTTCTGTGTGTGAGGCGTGGCCTGCACAGCTTGACTATTTGCTGCAGGAGCTCTCTGTCCACTCTATAGCGCTCTAGTATCTCCAGCTCATGTAACCCGTGGTAGGTGACCCTGGGCCTGTACACTCTTCTCCGTCTCCTCACTGTGGGTTGTCTGGCACCATCTGCATTGTCACCACCCTCAGCAAGTCGCCTATGTCTCATTATGACAGCTATGGCAGCCCCTAACATTTCTGCTCTGAGTTCAGCTTTTTCAGTTTTCACTTCTAATAGCTTACTCCTGTCTTGCAGTGTCTCTTGAGAGAAACATCCTGCACTGCTGTTTGCAGAGTTTTAAGTGCTGGGCTGGGCTACTATTTTACCTGTGTAATTGCCTGCTTCTAATTGTTTTCACCTGCTAGCTCCAGCAGTATTCCCTGCTAGCTTCCTACTAATTCTGTTGCTTCCTTTTTCCTTTCTGTTTCCTCAGGGGGAAGCAGCTTGCATACCAGCAGAAATGCGCTCACAGTGGCTTACACACGCGCACACATGCTTACACAGTTCAGGATCTGCCTATTCTGGTTAAAACGCACGCACACCAGTGCAAACAGTCTTACATAGTCTGCCAACAGGCTCCCACATGCTCAGTCTGCCCTACACGAGCGCACACTGCCCTACTCGCGCTTCATGGCGCGCACACGTGCGCATGCATGACCAGCAAGAAACTTTGGTGTAAGTAACAGTGTACACCTTCCATTTCTTGACTTTCCCATGCTTATCTTGTGGCACTCCTCTTTCCCTGATCTGTGTCTGTCATCTGTCATGTTACACTGACCTCCAATGAACTGCATTTCTTTCTACCATTCCCCCCTGTGATGTCACCTATCTCCTACTCTATTCCTCCCCCTTATGTATCTCTTGCACTACTCAGACTGTGCTCATTTGCTATGTGACTGTGGGATTCAGTATCCTAACCCTCATTTACATGAGATTGCCTACTAATGCTTAGTTACATGTCTTAGACTCAGCTTCCCCCCTTAGCAACCACTACACGGTGGCCATGTTGTTTTTGGTCTGCTGGTCCCTGCATTGGCATTCCATGTATTGCATAAAACCCACATTTGTGGGTTTATAACCTTCATTTTTATGTTTTAAAAAATATATATATTTTTAATATTTGCATCGGGTTACCTTGCCAATGGCCACATATTTGGCCATTGGCATGCTGCCTGACACATATGCACCCTTTATTTGGAGCTGACATGGCTCCATTGTGATTTTTGCAGAAACGTACTCAGTTGTCAACTGAGTACATTTCTGCAGCTAAAACGTCTCTTACACAGGCTGGTTTCTGCTTCGTGAATTGCTAATATACCTCATTTGCATACCTTTCGGCTGCAAGTGAGGTAGTTAGCATATCCACGCCCAGTCCACGTAAGAGACGTTTTAGCTGGTCTCTTACACGGAGTTTCGGGCTGTTCCTGGATCGCGAGGCTTGCATGGAGTGTTACACGTCTCTTACACTCTGTGCAAGCCTTTGTGAATCCTGCCCACAGTCTTTGTATGCGAGTATAGTAAGATGTAGACTATATGTAGACTATATGTCTGATATAGCTATATATATATATATATATATATATATATATATATATATATATATATATATATATCTGCATTTTTGTGGGTTGAGCCTGATTTTGGCTTTTCCTGGTTAGGGGTTGCCACACGGGAACTCCGGTCCGCTAATGATTGGCAGTAGAATTTTACAGTGCCGAGGTGCCAGCTCGACACCCAACCTTCAACAAAGGCACGCCCATTCACGCATGTCTTCGAATGCCACTCAACTGTGGGGAGCACATGCAGACTCCACACAGAAGGCGCTCCAGCCAAGAATCGAACGGGAGATATATTAATCCTTATTACTTGTCACTTGCAATGATTTCTTTTTAACAATTTTTGTTGCTCAGAGGTACTGTTCCAGCTAACTGGTGCAGTTTTGCAGACTGCCCTTTTGCATGTAACTAGACTGTCAGCTACCCCCACTTACTGAATGCATTCTGTGTTCCACAGAATAACTTTGATTTTTGTTGCTTAGCTTGTTACAGTGAGGCAGTATTATTCATGTAGAATCTTGGATACTGTAGTGCTGAGAAGAAAAGATGATCTAGCTTGCATAGGGAGACACATATTTTTTGCTCATTTTAATACAATGGTCACAAGTCAGATTAAAAAATCTGAACATTTTGTTTTCAGAAGATTGATTTAAGGAAGTTTTCTGAACATAGCTTGGGGTTATAAGTGGAAGGCTGTATTCTAGTCTGGGGAACAGGAAATTAATAGCTATAAGCACATCTGGTTTCTTTTGTGAGTAAGTTAGAAATGTTGCAGAAAATTTTGAAATGGGCTAGAACATTATTACTTAAAACTCTGTGTGAACACTGAAGGAGATATTTTGATGTAAGGTAATACCTAGATGCCTTTGTTGTTACTCTGTTCACAGATGTTTATATGTTAGTGGTCATGAGTATTCCTTAAATTCTGAGGTGCACAAGATGTTATGACTGTGGTTTTGTCTGTTTTCATTGTTAATTGTTCATTATGAAGCTAATTCTATATAGTTTTGAAGTCTAAGATTAAGTCAAAAAGATTTTACTTGTCATAATAGCTGATACCTCAGGGACCCATGTTCAACAGTGTTTTAGCTGGACATTGTCTCATAACAAAAAAGGTAAATTGTTAATTACATGACTTAACACATAATTATTTCATGATTAATTCCAGAGTTTAAACATAATAAGAAAATAATAGAAATGATAGCAGCTGACAAATTCAAAAGGTATTAACTGACATCTTTAAGAAAATGGGTGTGTCAGACTGACCACAAATGCATTAAAAGTTTTGTTGTTCCCATAAAAAGACTGTTATGTAATAAAACCATATATAAAGTTCAGCAGTCTATACCTGTATTAAAATATATTAAAATGTATGTCAAATGCTGGTAACAAAAAAGCAGAAACAGAAACTATTAGCTGTAGACATACTCTGTTTTAAATATGGAATGGGGTCACTGTTAAACTCATGAACACTATAACCTCTAAAAATATGTCCCTAATGATGTTATACTTCTGTAATAAGATACATTGTCTTCTAGAGTGATTAACATTAAAGTGTATAACTGTGCAATTGCCAAGTTAATTCAAGCAATGTCTTAACCAATGGCAGAGAATTGCAAAGAACCACAGTGGTTTCTATGGTAGCACTTATAAAAGAACAGTGTTTATGTAAGAAGAAAACTATTATCATCAAAGCAGTGGAAGTGGTATGCATTCATGGTGATAAGAAACAACATTTTACTCAGACAGAGGTACAAACCGGGTTTGGAAAGGTAGTCTATCCAGATGATCATAGGGAAATAGTTTCCTCCTTTATACAGTTTTGGAGGTAGTGGGAAGAGGGTAATTATTTGCTAAATCACTTTAAAAGTTTTGAAAAGGGGGTCAGCAGGCAAATATGCCTACAGATGTACATCTGCCTAACCTAGAAGACTGGGGAGGGAGCAACAACCAAACTCAGTAGAGAGCATGAATTCCCCAAAAGATCAAGGAAGTGCTAAAAGTGCATAGATTTGTCTAGAAATGCAAAGAGTGAAATAATCTACCAGTTGAATAGATATAGCAGAATTCATCTTTAACAGAACCTGTAGAAGGAAGAAACTTATGCACTAGAGTATGGCAGCTTGGAAGTATTATAATGTGAGGATTAGATGTGCCATTATAATCTGAAATATTTTCATAACTAGTGTTTGAAGTTACTAGCAAAAATGAAGAACATTAACACTCACTGATAGGGTGTGTTTTAAGGAAATGAAACTAGTAAGTATGGAAGACTTACACTGTGGTGCATGTGGTAATTACTGTGATTTGTAGTGTGTAAGACTAGATAGGTAGGGGTTTTAATTTCACTACAGCCCACTTGCTGTGTTTGGGTGTGTATGTGTAACTTTCCCACAGTGACTTACAAACTTCCTTTGATTTTATGAAAAGGTACTACTTGAATTGTAAACTTTTTGTGAAATTCAGACAGAAAGCACCCTTAATGGAAAATTCTAAGTGGCAGGTGGGGTTGAGAGATAGAAATGTAATAATAAAATAAATTTCACCAAGGTTGTTAAAGAGGAGAATTAGTGCCTGCTCAGAGTTAAAAACCCATTGCTATCAGTGTAACAGATGCCTCAGACAAAGGAATGGTCTAAACAACCCGTAGCAGTAAGTAATGAGGAAAGAAACAGTGTAGATACATTTTGTGATAAGGTACCATTTGCAAAGATAGAGTGATGCAGAGGAAAAAATGAGAAGATGGCTGTCATTCCCACTGAAACAAAATGAGAACAACATAGAGGGAAAAAAAGAAAGGCTTATATTCATCCATCTTGAGACAGAGGGAAAGCAACATAGAGATGACATGAAAAGGGAGAGGGTGGTGAATACTAAGGGAAATATTACCTTGAACAGACCACTTTAAGATATTCCTGTTAAGCCAAAATATAGGCATCCTAAGCAAAAGGTGGATGGGCCAAGGCATGAGGTTCATAAAGACGGGAAACAAGAAAAAGTAAATAAGTCAGAGATAGCAAATAACAACAAATAATAGTAGTTTGAGATAGCTTCTCTAAGAGAATAGTTAGACACAGAGATTCCAATGCCTGCATTGGTAAGTGAAGAGGCAGTACCTCCTACTTTACCACAGGCTGAACTTGAGGAAACACAAGAGGTACGCAACCCTTGGGAAGAACAGTTACATTTTAAAAATGCTCAGTGAGAAGATGATACTAGAAGTATAGCAATGGAAATTATAATTAGGCTTGTAGGGGAAGAATCAAAACAACATGTTCCCATTTCTTACCCATACTTTGAATGTCAAAGGGATTTCTATACAATACAAGTATAAAATGGTTTGCTAGTTATTGGTGCCAAACATTTCAGAAATCCATTGATGACATTACAACATAATCATGCAAGGGAGTACCTAGGAATGAACAAATACAAAGCAACATTAGTGTTCTGGAATAATGAAAGACATTCAAAACTTCTGTGCTGGATGCCCTTTGTGCCAGAAGACAGCTCTTTACCCAGGCTTTAAATATCTTTTCATTCCAATGCCTATCACAAAGGTGCCATTCAAACATTACAACTGACATTGTGGACCTGCTGGTAAAATCCAGCAATTGATTTAAATATATTTTGTATTCTTTGGATTACACGCCCAAAAACTTTAAAGCCATCTCATTATGCAAAGCCATTTGATAAATCTGCAGTCAGGAAGCTAGTCTTATTATGTGCCAGAGAATGCATACCAAAGGAAATACTCACTGATCAGAGGACTCCCTTTACATATAGAATAATGTACCAATTTTACCAAAGCTTCGACAACAAACAATTAATAATTTCAGTGTACCATCCACAGATGAATGGAGTGGCAGAGAATTTTAACCAAATCATAAAGTCCATGCTAAGAAAGTTATTAAGCTGGTTGAAAACCTGATATTATTGAATGGCATATCTCCTATATGCCTTTAAAGAAGTGCCATAACCATCAGCTGTATTCACTCCTTTTGAATTATTATACAGTAGATATCCTTGGAGACTATTAGAGATTACCAGAGAAGCTCTAGAAGAACAAAAAACACCAATTAAAAGTGACGTTGAATACAATCCCAGTTTGTAAGACAGACTGAAAGTAGTGATGCTCTTAGAACAGGAGCACATGGAAAGAGCTCATGATACTCAGCAAAGGGTTGTACAAGAGAAATGCTTGGACTAGGGTATTTAAAGTTGGAAACCAGGTGTTGGCTTTGGTGCCCTCAGCAGGGAGCAGGTTTTTGTCTAAAAGGCAGGAATCAAGAAATATAAAGAAAATAAATTAGAAGAAGTACTGAAATGCAAAGTCATACAAGATAAAATTAGGACAGACATAGCATATGAATATTTTCAGTCCATGGAATAAAGTACAGACTTTGGTAGATACTTTAACAGTAGAGGCTTGTGGATTTGGTAAAAATAAAAATAAAAAAAATAACAAAGCTGACATTTACTCCAACAGGCAGAAATACAATATACTGTATGGGCTACAAAAACAAAGATAAAAGAAGTTGTTATGGGATAAGGAAATATTTTTAGAACAGCCTGGCAAAACAAATCTGATTACACACAATACTGAGACTAGGCCAGAAGAGAAGGTGAACTTGAACTCTGCATAACATGATACTCGTTAAAAAGGAAATACAAAGAGAAGTAAGAAAATGTTCTATTTAGGGTTAATTGAGGAATCCAAATGTAAGGTGAGCAGTTCCATAGCAGTAATTCAAAATCCTGAAGGAACAATCAAGTTCTTTTATGATTTTAGGAAGATGAACAAAATTACAAAATGTGACAATTGCCTTCTTCCTGCCAGTTGAGGAGATAAGAGAGCAATTAGAGAATGTAACTACACTAAATCTGATGAAAGGTTACTAGTAAATCCTTCTCACAATTAAGGCTAAAAAACCACAACTTTCTTGATGCCAAAGAGATAGAGTCCCCCCATACCATGCCACCCCCAGTACAGTTATGACAGCGACAGAATAGAAACACAAAGGCTAGGTAGGTTGGCTCTATTGTTATAGGTTTAGGTTCATAGATTAGTACTAGGCTAACTTGCCCTTCTGAGCTATTTTAAGCCTAGCCAATTATCCCTTGTGAGACTCAAACCCTGCACCTTGTGTTTGTAAGGCAAACACCTTAACCATTAGGCCACCTTAAATTCAATGCCCACCTTAAATCAGGCTCAACCCCCAAAAATGCAGATAGCCTAAATGGGCACATAGCTCATGTATTAGGCATGAAACTGATGGCTTCAAAGTGTGGGGTCTACTGCAGGATATCATGGCAGTTCTCACCAAACAGAAGAGTTCAAGTAATCAATATATGTGTAAAAGTTGTGTAAATGATATATCTATTCATCTGCACATGTGTATGCATCTATATATCTGTATCAATATTTATCTATCTATATATCTATCTGTCTGTGTATCTATCTGTATATAGATAGATACATATTGTTAGAAATTACTTAAAAGAAATTAGTTTAACCACTATGGCTTTTTTGCTTTTCTATGTCTATGCAGAAAAATGAGAGCTTAGTTATTATTCACATGA
>NC_056731.1:1790544680-1790579680 GCF_019279795.1 Protopterus annectens
TTACAAAGTTTTCCATTTACAGTTTTCTAGTAACACTAATGGTTTCAGAGATATGAATATTTGAACTGTAAGGTGATAACTTCATT
Source organism: Protopterus annectens (assembly GCF_019279795.1). Lineage (NCBI taxonomy): Eukaryota > Metazoa > Chordata > Ceratodontiformes > Protopteridae > Protopterus > Protopterus annectens. The sequence continues at coordinate 1,790,544,767 of NC_056731.1, forward strand.
TTTTAAAGGCTCAAGCCATATCAGCTGCGAGTTAAAATAACACACTTTAAAGAGCTGTACTGGAGGGAAGTACACTGCTCTTATCATGAATTAGTTATCATCTTTCCTTAAGTTTAAGTTTATTTGTGCTAGCATTTTACTCCAGAATCTCTTTTGCTTTTACATTAGGAAAACTGGGATTATTCATCTAATGGGAATTGATTTGTACCTGGTTTATCTGAGTTGAGAAGCACAAGAAAGGGTTTTAAGTGTAGTTGTTCTATTGGCCAAAGGGCTCAGTAGTCAGTTTTCTGTATTTCCAGTACTGGTCCAAATTCAGCAAATTTGCACGGAGCTGTTCACTGTGCCAGTACCCTGTATAGATACAAGAATCTGGAAACATGGCTTCTCATTATATTGTGAAAGTTTACTGTGTTATTTATTGTTTTTTTTTTTTTTTTGCACTTTAAAGTTTAAAGTAGCATTTTCAAACTGCTGGTCTATATTGAAATATATTGTATATTGTGTTTCTTAGTTAGTATTAGGCATCTGCTTGTGGTTTCTTAACACTTGGGCACCAAACCATTCATTTTACATTAAGAGGGTTAAATTCTGCACTCTTGTGGCAGGAGAGGCCTGCTTGTACCTGTCTGTGCTGGTATTGCTACCGGAAAGCTCACTGTGTGTTATCTGATTGGCCTTAGGGCATAGTTAGTGCAAAACTTGCTTTTTTCTAACCGTATAAAAGCCTCGTGTTTGCATACAACTGCTCTTCATGCAGCAGTAGTTACTGGCACCTTATATACATGCAATCATCAGAAGTTGAAATTTCCCTATAAAAAACACCTTGGAACTTTACTTCATTCCTGCATTACTCACAGGGCAACTAATTTGCACAGTGAGCAGCATGTACACATTTAGTTAGGACTATTTAGGTCTACCTGACCTTATTATAGCACCCAGGACTATTGCTGCTCAGAGACCATCTGTTTTGGGTGTTGAGTGGCATTGCCAGTTAGGCTAGCTACAGATTTCACCAAGTAAACACCCTTCCCTCGTCCAGTGACAAACACCCTCTACTCCTATTCCTTACAAGTACACATTAGGATCTGCAGCCGTGGATGTGCACTTTTCTGCTATCTCTGCATCCAGCTTGGTGGACATAGGCATCCTGAAGCAACGTAGTAATTGCCCTATGTACACTGAAAACCATTTAATTCTTAAACAGAAAAATACAGTATGTAAGAGATAGTTATATGTTGACACTAGAGTCTAAACTCTAACATACAAACACAAAAAACAGCAAACAGTTTACCAGTGACTCAAACACATCACTCATTGCACCAAGAAAGGAACACACACATAGACCCACATATGCAGAGGTGCTCACATGTCACTTACCCAAGCCTCAGTGGCCTTTCAGACACAGTCCTCAGAAACTCCATATGCACACAGACAAGGCAATTCCCATCACAACACATAAAGCCACATCTCTTTGTGCCTCAGCTACCAAGCCCATAAAGGAAAACACTCCACAACCTAATATTCTGGTCATAGGAGACTCTATTGTGAGACACACTGATGTCCCCTCTTACCCGGCTGAATAAAGAGAGGGTTACATTTAGTTGCCTGTCAGTGGCCAGAATCCACCAGATCATGCAAGCACTTAGGTCTCTTACTTATGATGCTGTCATAGTTCATGGGGGCATGACTGACCTGAGGCATACCTTCTTGCACTATATGAAGAGACACATGACTGAGCTCTCAGAATATGTGTCACAGGCAGGTATGAGCCTGTTATTGCACAGCATTCTAGCCTCTCCAAGGACGATGCCTCTATACCATCAGAAAACAATCGACTTTAACACATGGCTTAGCTACTGGCATCATTCCAAAGGGGTCCAATGCTTGTCAGCTTGGGAGGACATGGTTGACAGGCCACACTGTTTTGCAAGGGTTGGTCTCCACCTGTCACCTCTAGGCTTTTGGATATTAGCCAAAACATTATCCACCCCTATAGTGCCTTTTTAGGCATTGCCAAACAGACAAACCTTCCAACATAACAAATGCTACTTGGGACAAGCTAAAATGTGTTACTGCACAATGCTAACAGTCTCAACAAGAAACTGCACCCCCTGGAAGATCTAATCATCCTGGATAATGCTTATGTCTATATAGATGCAGAACCGTGGTTCAAACCCACGGAAAACACTCTGACAGCATAGCTGTAACTCCTTTCATGCTTTCCAACCACCCACTGAACATGAAAGAGCAAAATGTAGAGGTATATCTATGCACATAAAGGATAAGCACAACTCAATGCTGGTCAAACAATATGACATACTTGATGGGAAAAAAACATTACCATATTCTTGCTAGCTACAGGTCCCCCAACATGAACCAAGAAACCCATAAATCATACCTGAAGTTACTAGAATCACTCACCCTCCAGCCCATTACCATACTCATAGTTCATTTTAACTGCCCCTACATTAATTGGGAGGCATACATGACCACTAATATGCAGCCCCAAAGATTTCTTGACTTTGTAAATTCAAATGCCCTGGAGCATCTAGTCTGCACTTCTACTAGGGGAACAAATATCCTAGATATGGTACTCACAAATATGGGAGAGTACTGCAATGCCCCCCCCCCCATGTAATGACCTCATTGGTAAGATCAGATCACAAAGTGGTCTCCCACAAAATAAAGGTAAAACTAGTTCCCACCACCTAACCACCCAAACTTTAAGAATTTCTCTAACGTAAATTATCCCCTGTTAAGACATGGCATAGCTAGATTTCAAGCTCCTCCAAATCTAGAAAGCACAGAAGTGAAATGCAGAGGTATACATAAAAGCCCTGTATGACAATATAAACAACTACACAGAAATGGCAGTACCAGACTGAAATAAGCAAAGGTCAAACTGCAAAACCAAGCCATTATGGTGGACCCCTGGTATTAATAGATTGTACAACAAAAGAAAAAAAATCCTGTCAAGAAGTAAGAGGGAATGTACACAGCAGAACACAAACTCCCACATTAGTCTAAATAAGCAAATCAGGGAACTAGTCAAGTCACTTTGAGGTAGAAATAGTCTTCAAAGATAAGGATAACTATAAGGCATTTTTCACTTATGTCCGTAATCTTAAGGGGAACACCCAACAATGTATGGAATTAATTGCAGATGGCATCATCTATACTCAGCCAGAAGATATAGCAAATTTATTTCGGATTTAACTCCCTATCACTGCCAGTTCTCCCCCAAGAAATACCCTCTACCACTCCACTACCAATTATCAGTAAAGAACAGATTGTTGTTGCACTCTCTAAAGCTAAAAACACAGTTTCAGTGGGGCCTGATGATATACCAGGTTACCTCTTAAACAGCTTAAATCAGGACTTATCAGGCCTTTGAGGATCTTTGTTTAACCACAGCTTCTGGACTAGCTTTGCCCTGAGAGAGTGGATGGCAGCAGCAGTCATACCTTTGCATAAAGGTGGACCATCTTCTGACCCAGTAAATTACAGACCCATAGCCTTATATGTAAGACCATGGAAAGAATAATCATGGACGTGATAAATAATGTCATAGAAACTCTCCGAACACTTGACCTGACCCAGTCTGGTTTTGTCAAGGGCAGGTCATGCCTACTGAATCTGGTGGATTTCTTTGAGAAAGTCACTAAGGCCATGGATGAGGGTAAAACAGTACATACCACCTACTTCAACCTGACCAAGCTATTTGACACAATTCCCCACTCAGGAATTATAAATAAAGTCACAGAACTGGGCATAAATCCCTATGTCACCAGATGGATAGACAGCTGGGCCACTGATAGGATGCATGTGGTTAAAGTGGGTGAATATAGATCCAGCAGGAGGCCAGTTTACTAGTAGTGTGTCATAGGCCTCACTGCTGGGATCCACTCCTGTTTGAAATATATTTCTCTAAAGTCTCAGAGATTGCCCTTTCTTTGGATCAGGCTTCCTATTAACATTAAGCAAAGCCCTTCCCTGGCCCTCTTCAAGTGCAGTTTGGGTCAATGGATAGGGAATCACAAATTCACACCAAAGATAGTGTCTATGTCTCTTATGGATAAGCGCAATCTGTAAGATACTCAATGCACAGGCACAAATCGTGGGAATTTAAAATCTCATTTTTTACATCATCTGGGAGGTTCTGAGAATGCAGCCAAGCAAACCTCCTTAAAACAGCAGCAGTGGCCATAGCCCTGGAAGAAGTATCAACAGAATGATACACACACTGCAAACAATGAATAGTGACCTGTACAATACAAGAAACCAGTTATTTAGGACAATTTTTTTCTTCACAAGAAGCAGCTATAAATAAAATATTCATTATACTTTCACAATATGTCAGAATAAATTTTAACAAATGAGCATGACAATTTAAAATTCTGAAATTCAAAGTTGCAGGAGTATACGCTTTTTTCCCCATACCTATCAATAATTTCCCATCCTTATAAGAAAGAGTAGAATTGGAATTAACTAAGTGCTTAGCAGCAGAGGAATCAACTAAGGCTATAGCTGTTGGGTCAGATGTGGGAATAATATATACAAATTTTAAAAGACTGAAGACATTTATACATCTTATCTGCCTTTTTAGGGACAGCTGGCTGACTAACAGGGAAACTGCACATCCTTTAAGGCAGACAGAACAGGAGGAATGAGTGTAGGTTCTGAAAACTCCTTATGTAACAACGCATTGTATTTTCTGAGGCTTGAGAAACCTCAGTGTTCTACCACTGAAAACACTGGGGCATTCTAGCAATAGTCTCAGAGAAAGAGAAAACAACACAGGGAGAATCAGAAAGTGAGCTCTCTTCTGAGTCTTGCTTAGAAATCTGAAGTCGAAACTCTGAATCCATCCCTACATCTTCCTGTTCAGATTCAGAATCTTGAATCTCTCAGGAAAGATCTCTTTCTTTTACCATCAACTACTCTCCGAGAAAATGTCCTGAATCAAGCCCTGAGTCAGTGCCAGTAAACTACTCCTATTAAGATAATTGAGGATAAGTAAACACATGCTTGGTTTTCTGTTCTTTTGACAGGAAAATTGGGGCCAACTGTTTTACTAATGGCAGCCACTTCTTCCCCACGGATGGGCAGAGCATTCTGCCACAGCAGGGAAACCTTCTCTGTTCCCTCTCCTAGGACTGTAAAGAGTGGTTCTCCCTTAACCACTGAGGGGACCCCAAAAGCCACAGAGAAACTGTCTATCCCCCGGTCCATAGTGGCTGTAGGTGCTATACTAGAGGGATCCAATCTAAAAAAAAATAAGTGGTCTGAGGTACCACATATGGCCACAGCAGAGTCACCCACTTGTGGCTGAGGCAAATTGCTAGCCTACTGTGGTGGCAAAGACTGTTTGTTTAACAGTTTTGTTTTCCATCTGAAAGAAGGACTGAACATGGGACTGACAATCTGTTCCACAGTCAACCTGAAAATGGTGACTGTATCCTAGGGAAAACAAGTAACAAATGCCAGTAAAACTACCGGTTCTCAAAAGTTACTTATGTAATAGAAAAAAAACATAAATAGCACTTTCAAACAGTATGGCAGCTCAACAGTGAAAATATTAACACAATTTCTCCACAGAAAATATTTTATCAGTTAGTTAACACTACTTTTAAACTGACAGAAATGAGTTCTCCATTTAAAAGTACATTACAGTCCTGAAGAGGAAAGTAATAAAACATCAGTAAAAAATAAGAAAATTTTTTTTTCCCAAAAGGGAACTTATCTGTTCAGCTAAGGAAAGCACAAGCTGAGGGTCAGTCCTTTCTGAGGAGTGAACTCTTTAGCAGCAGGAAAATAATGAAGGGTTTCATGCCACAATTTGGTAACGTGGAAGGTGCCCTGAAGCTTTAGAAGCTGGACGGCCATTATACCATTGGCAGGATATAACCTATATAGCTAAGGCTACTGCAGCAGTGACCAATATGAAGAACATCTGTTGTGGAGTAAGTTGAAGACAACCAGTGTTCAAAAGTAGCAGTGACCTAGCAAATGGTGACCTAGTAGATAGTGGTGCCAATTACATTGTGAAGTAGTAGAGCCATTTGACGATGTTTCCAGTTGTAGAACGCTACACAAATCTCAGAATGTTGTTCTCCGCAGATTGTGGTTAAGGTAGTATAGTCAGAAGAAAACAAAGAAATGATTAGAAGTACAAACTCAAGTTCAGGTAACAGCATGTCAATAGCAAAAGCATGCTGGCGTCCACCATAACCAAATTACAAATTCAATAAGATACTCTTAACTGTCCTGGGACCTTATTCACAATTGTATCTGGTTGTACAGCAAAGGACAGATCTGAGTCTAGAATGAGATCAAGAAGTTCTTGGGGAAGTAAATCGGAAGGGAGTTCCGGACCAGTCACGAATAGAAATGCTGTTGTTCTTTGTTACTGTGAAGCCCTGATTAACATAATATAGGATTCTTTGGTCAATACTTTTATTATATTTTGACGTCTCAATGCTATGTTTATTAGTGATTAACCAGTTCCATATGAGTTTGAAGTCTTCCTGTAGTGCATTACTAGGAAAAATATGCCATCTGCATGAAGAGTACAATTAGTGTAAGGGAGTTCCCATGAACGATCATTTATAAGAAAGGTGAAAACAAGTCCTTGGGTACTCCAGTGCTTATGGAACGGGTGACTGTTTGGGCATATTATGCTAAAACACTAGAAGTTATATATGCAGGTAACTCCTAAATCATCAGAAAAAAATGGCAGGCATTATTCTTGAATAAAATGTGATCAACTGTTTAAAAAAGCATGTTTTATACTAAGAAGTACCTCATCAGTTATGAGGTTGTCATCCATGTTGTCATGCACTGGATTAATAAGTGTTTTTATAGCAGTAAGAGCACTGAAGCCGAGACAGAACTTATGCTGTCTGTCACTGAAAATATTATATTTATGAATGAATGAGAGAATATGATCATAGATTAGTCTTTCTAGTATTTTGGCAATGAGTCTGTAATCCAGAACATTTGAAGGTGTTGTTGCCATAGGAAATGTGATAGTGCATGTTAGAAATTAGGTGAATGCAACCTCCAGTGATGGTGAGAGTATATATTCAGCCAAGGGGTGCAAATAAAAGGATTGCTGTCGTTTTTTAAGAAATGGGTGAATTGTACAAAAATTTTAATTATGCAAACACTGTATATTGTATAGATATATTTGAACTTGGGAATTTATTTTCTTAAGAAGAATGCCGGGTATTGAAGTTAATTGTGCAGGACTGTTGATGGATGTACAGTTAGAGTATTGCTTAAGAAAGAAGAAGAAATCATGACAAGAGCTGCAATGTTGTTCTTGACCTTATATACCATGTCTGTATTGAAAGACATTCATATTGCCTACTTAAGGAATACTTCATTGGTGGGTAGCTCTTTCACATTGTCCCAGAAGTGTTTGGGATAAGCATGATATTTTGCTTGAATTAGACTAATGTAATTAATTTTAAGTGAATTTGTCATGATTCTCATCTCCTTAATATGGGTCTAGTAGTCTAATAACACGCTATTGTTCATTGTGTGCTTTACTATTCCTTCATATTTTTTATTTGCCCTTAATTAGTTTCTTTTAAATGCAATGCTACCAAGTGACACTCTTCTCTGAACCCCAGTGTTAAATGCAAATAATCCATCCTGGATGCGAGATAGTAGACCACAAGCAGTATACAGTGCAATAGTAGATATTCTACATGGGTAGGGTTACTCCATTCTATTTTTTGCATTTCCAACAGGAGAGCACTTTCTGGTTATTTTGGAATGTGTAGAAAGTTAACAGTTTAGGGGGGTAGATTTTCCACTTTAAATGACCTTAGTGATATAAGCTGACACTATTTACTGAGGCCATTCAGAATTATTTGCAGTGAATGCAGCTTCTTGGTGATATTTCTGAGGATAACTTCAAGAACAATAAAGTGACTTGTGAGTGGGTTTAGCCTGACTACATCACTGTCTGACTGACACAGGGGATGAGAGATACTGATTCTTTGTAAGTGGATTTTGAACTGACTTTGCAATCAGTTATTCAAATCACACTAAGAATTAGTTTGTGTTGTTCAACTTGACTAGACAATTTCTGCAATGTACCTTGAAAATTTCTGAGTACATGAAGGAGGGGGAAAATAAATGGCTGCAATAAACTGTCTGGTGTGCGAATCTAGTGTGATCTGTAGCATAATACAGGTGTGTTCACTGTCAGTTGGGGGAGAATTAAAGAACTTTGCCTTACCTAGAAATGTCAAGTTAAGAATAGTATTTGTATGGATAACTAGTACCACTCTGCTTCCTTTTCTTTAACCAGGGCAACTTCCTGTGAAAAAGGTATACTATTACTGAAGGGAAACGGACATGATACAATTCTCACTCAGTCATGACTCTGTAACAGCTATAAGATTTGGATTGATTTGGTTAGATTAGTGTTCTTGGTGGGCCTATTTGTTGTTGAGACTATGTATATTTGTAACTAAATACATTCATATATACAGCAGACAAAACTTTAAATCTCTTGAGTGGTACCACAGGCATTAATGGGAATATCTGGGTTGCTTTCTATATCACCAGCTTGAAGCATAGTAATCACTACCACTACTTTGATCAATTAGGAACATGCAAACAGGTTGAAGTGACACCCCGTTCCCATGTGCAAAAATGGGGGAAAAAGGGGTTGTGGATGAACGGACGGACAGATGGATGGATGGATGGATGGATGGATGGGTATCGAAAAAAGGGGAAAAAAACGCTGCCAAAAATCCACGAATATCAACCAAGTTTAGTTTATTGTAAGCACTTTCATGCATCTATGGTAGATGCACTTCTTCAGACAAAAACATACAGCCAACAAACAGAATATATAATAGAACCAATCAATTAATTAATTAGCTAATTAGCTACTTAGTATAATAAACATTAAACATTTTTTTAAAAAGTTTTAAAAAGGTTTTGAAAATTTTTTTTGAAAAACTCAATACACCCTATTGGTTTAAATTAATAACACAGCACTATTATAGTGCTGTGGTTATTAATTTAAACGAGTAGGGTGTACTGAGTTTTTCAAAAAATTTTTTCAAAACCTTTTTAAAACTTTTTAAAAAAATGTTTAATGTTTATTATACTAAGTAGCTAATTAGCTAATTAATTAATTGATTGGTTCTATTATATATTCTGGTTGTTGGCTGTATGTTTTTGTCTGAAGAAGTGCATCTACCATAGATGCATGAAAGCGCTTACAATAAACTAAACTTGGTTGATATTCGTGGATTTTTGGCAGCGTTTTTTTCCCCTTTTTTCGTTATCCTGTTTGTGTTTTTTTTTTTTGGATGAATGGATATGAGTACTTTGTAGGAGATGTGGGGAAATGCTAGGTATTTGTCTCATCAAGAAATGAGAATAATGCAGATCAGGGATGTGTATATTGTGCTGTGGTTGTTGTTTAAAGTGTATGTTTTATAAGCTTCTTTGGAAGTGTCGTGTGGAGAGTAGCACAGTAATGTACAAGAGAATCAGATAAGAATGCCATAAGAACATGGGTACTACTAGGAAATAAAGAGAAATTGTCTAATGTTGGCAGGAATACAGTTACACTCAATAAAGAAAGTAGTGAATGAAATGATTTAGTTTAGTGGGTAAGCTACTGTGTTAAATTGTCATTGCAGTATGATGAAATTGTGATGGAAATACTTTTTGTATACACTAAAAGTTATCATGGTGAAAAGTAAAGACGTTATAAAACAGAGGGAGTATCTTTGACAGTTTCATTTAAGCAGTCATTACATTTACACAGTATCTGTCAAATAAGGGATGGAATTAGCAAAGTATGAAGGGAGCACTCCAGAGGGTGTTTAGGGATGGAAGTGGGAAGAAAGCAAAGCAGGCCAGAAATGAATAGAGGAGTAGTCAATCCACATCTCCATGCTTACAGGAATAACTCAGGATAAAGAAATTCTTGAATGATGTCAGGTAATTAAAACAGGTAAATAAAAATATGAATCAATATTTATAAACAGAGAGACACACTGGTGTAGCCATTCAATTCTACCAAATAACAACACATAAAAGTAAAACAATAGCCAGTTAAGGCAAGTGATATCCTGGCAGAGTCTCACTGTTTAAACAACATAATCCATTTTTTCCTTGGAGATTATGTTACTCTGATAATGCAGAAATGGGAGGTAGTATACATGGGGTCAGACCTGCAACACCCTCCCAAACTAAGTAATGGGAAAAGAAGTGTCTCTGTTCATGACGGTTATGACAATAAAGAAAATGGCTGCAGTGAATGCTAAGAATTATCTCAGCATGTTAAAAGGATGCATGCAGAGTGCTAGCTTAGAAGCAAATATGATTAAAATTTAACCAACTACCAAGCCAACAATTATGTGCAGGCACAAGGAGGCAGCATAGCAGTTGGATCTATTCATAACAGGAGACCATCAACGAGCTGATCTTTGCAATGGAGATATTCTACCCAATAATTACATATAGTAAAGAAGCAGTTTAGCATCCATGGTCATTTCTATCAGTCAGAGTTATTCAGGTCAAGACTCTGGGATATTATATTCAATATGTGCATGCAGGGAGAAGGATGGTGCCTGGCATCCATGGCAGTCAAAGTTGTTCTGGACAAGAGGCCATCCTTGGATTGATCTTTAAACTGAGGATATTTTAGCCAATAATTACATGCAAGTAGATGTAGCCAGCCTGGTGTCTGTGGTCAGTTGGGTCCATTATTGTTCTTCAGGTCAACAGACCATCAATGGCCTGATCTTTAAATAGGGATATTCGAAACCAGTTAACCTAGCACTCTGCATGCATCACATCTACTGCTAGAGCCATTTTGATGGACATCTGAAAAGATTAGTAGAATCATTGCAAAAGTTTTGCCATTTTCATAAAATTGCTTGATATTAAATGAAGAGTCAACAATGGTCCACAGCACAAAAATATACAGCTGTCCTATGGAAAGTAAACGTTTTACTCCTATTTTTTTTTTATTTTATTCCCAGCGTTCCCAGTCTTCACTCTTACAAATGATGAGCTTTCTAATCCAGAATGCAAACAATTGTCTACCTGATTTTTCAGTACATAGTCATACAAAATTAAATTCATGTCCTACTTTACATTTAAAAGCCCCAGTCCTTGGCAGGACATATAATAATCATTCCAAATTGGTGACAAGAGGTAGACATGTTTTAGTTGACTACGGGGTGGGAGGAGCGGGTGGTGGCATTCAGCATATTTAGAGACATAGAATCAGGCAGTGAAGTGGAGGAGTAAAGGGACATGTCCCTCATGGATCTTGGGGAGAGTGGAGGTTTTTATGCACTTACGGGTACACAGAGTTGGTAGAATTTCTCTGCTTGAGATTGGCAGGGCTATTTGGGGGGATGGCCTTGCAGAAGTGAAGGGATATTCTCAGTAGTCAGCCCATTGCATGTCTCCTCCTTGATGCTCTGATGAGCGTGCATAGAGTACAGCCCTAAGGCACAATACCTAAAATACCTGTCTAAATTATGTCCCGCCCCAGTGGACCCTCACCATCATGATGAAGAATGAATTAGCTGATTGTTCAGGAAATGGCAGATGTTCAGGACACAGTCAACAAAAAAAATGCTCTAATAACTCATGATTTGTAAAACAAGAACAGCTTCAAAGCAACTGTCTATAGTAAATGTAGAAAAATAATGAGTTAAGTTACAACTGAGCTATTCTGTACACCTTTTCATTGTGAGACTGCACTGTTTAGTGAGTTTTGGGCCTCTGTAATTTTATTGAAAGGCATTTGGCTCTAGTGTACATATGTGCAAAATAATGTATGACGCAAATACAGAAGTGCAAAATAATGTATGACACAAATACTGATGGAATCCCTTAGTTTTCAGGGGCAAATATGCATGCCAAACATTCAATTGTATTCCTTTTTGTAATTCCCGTTTTATTAACTTGAAGGATCATTTGTAATATAAATTAGCTTTATCTAACAATGACAAACAAGAGAGTTTAACTTTGTGATTCCAGTAAATCAGTAATCACATATGTTTATGACATTCATCACAACAGCAACATTTGCTGCATTAGATTAGAAACAGATGAATCTGTTTAATAAACCTAGGTTATTAAGCTGACTTAGTTTATCAAAATGAGTTAGCTAACATCAGCTTTTATGAATTAATGAACCAAGAAACACAAAATATCTTATACAGTAAAAGTATAGGCATGTATAAATGCTGTCATAAATGTTCTCAGACATTACTTGCACTTAACAGAGCATGTTATACATCAGCATCAGTTTTATGGATCTCGTGTATTTCATCTAAAAGTAATTTTGTTGAAATACCAATTACTATATTGTTATCACTCCGTCAAATTGCTGTGATTTTGGAGGTTGTTATGCTAAGTAATGGATAATGTGGATGAAGGAGGGTTGCCACAAATGCCTTTTCAAATTTCCAAAGTGGGACATTTTTGGTACGAATATCAGATTTTGCAGGGTGAAACACCACAGCCAGTACAAAGGAGAGAACTACACTTTTTTGCCTAAATAAAAGCTTATTCTTGTAGCATTTTAGTTGTTTATTCGGTTTCTTATAACATTTGGGTTTTTCAGATACAAAATAACTGTTTTATGCAACTATTACATAAAATATAGTAAATATTTTTGTCCTAAACTCTCAGGACATTTGTCATATTTTCAATTTTTTTGGAGGACACAACTGCCCAAACAGGGACTTTCCCCTCACAAAAGTGGGACAGGTGGTAACCCTAGGATGAATCTGCCTCACATCTGGGGTGCAGGAAGTTGCCTTAAACCTCTCAGAAAGTGGAATACATGAGCTTATAGCTGTGTTTCATCTGAAATGCTATCTACCAAAGTCATAAAAATCAATAACATCCGTAAGAAAGAATGTATAAAAAATATATCAGCAAGTTAACACAAAAACTATAGATGTCCCTTTTCCCTTATCAATTTTAGAGAAGAACAAGCATGGATAACAGCATTTAAACTAAGATTGCAAGGTCTAAAAGTAGTGTCCAATTTAGTGTTGTACACTTATATGTTAATGACTCAAAATTCAAAACTTAATAATGAATGACCCAAAATTCAGAAGACTGTGGAGGAAAGGGCACTGATAATTTCCATTGGCATGTAATAGTTTTCCTAGGTACTCTTCATTGGTTCAAAGATTCATAGGGCCTTTATAAGCCTAGCCATGCAATCCAACTGAATTGCATCCATATGTATCATGCACAGTTTTTAGGAGGGTATATGTTAGGAAGTTTCTAGAAGTTATGTGGGGGGGCATGTAAGTTTCGGTATTACTGTCTATCAGAGACATGTGGGGCAGACCTGAGGTGAATTCTTCATTTCCTATCCATTGGTCAGGGTTACACTTAAATAGGGTTATGGATGGACTCTGCTTCACCTGGATGGGGATCCTGTTATACAGCATAGGGATCCTCTGAGATATGTCACAAGCAATATTTAAATCCTTTGATCTAGTGGTTCTGATGCTGTTCATTTCATAGATGTGCAAAAGGTCCATGTGAGCTGGATCTGAGGATGCCTTGTATGCCAGGCATAGATTGCCTCAAAATAACTTGTAGGAGACAGAGTGTAGAGACTGAGCTTTAAGACAATCTGTACAGTAGAATGTATTTATACCCTGGATTCTCCAGGCAGGGAACCTTTGTGGGCATTTCAACTGTTCCATATGTTTGATCTGGAACATGATGAAGGGGGCATTATACTCAATGATGGGCCTGATAGGAGCTGAATAAAGTGGGACTCTGACTTCCTTGGACCTGGATGTTATGCTCTTTCTTATAAGTTGGATGCAGAATGATTTTCTTACTACCTTGGCCACATGCTAGTCATAGGCCAGATTACTGTCTATATGTTTGCGTATCCATGACTACATGGTCAGCTCTTAGGGGTGTCATATCAATGAAATAATTATCCTGGGTGCTGGTTTTCCCAAAAGGCACTATAATGTATTTCCTTGCATTGTGTTTTAGTCCATAACTATGGAACCAGTCATTTGTCTGTTTGATCCTCTTGTAAGATGTTTGTGTCATGGGGAGAATGTATGATAGTTCCTAATCTGCAGTCATCTGCAAATTTGGATAGCCAAAGGTCCTTGACATTAGCCTTTACCTCTGAGAAATAGATGTCAAATAGGAACGGTTCCAACACAGAGCCCTAATGTACCATGTTGGTGACCAGTCTCTTAATGGAGGTGGTATTACCAGTCTTGACTTCCTGGGTCCTGTCTAAGAGCCACCTGGCAATCCAGCAAATTATGTAGGGGTTTATGCCCAGTTTGGTAAGTTTGTCAAGCAGATACAAGTGGGGTATTGTACTGAATGCCTTAGCCAGATCTATGTAGGTGGCATGCACCATTTTCCCCTCATCTATTGCATTGGTGACCTTCTCAAAGAAGTCCATCAGGTTTAGTAGGAACAATCTTTTTTTGAGAAAGCCAAACTGGGTTGGGTCTAGTGTCTGAAGTTTGCCTATATCTTTATTGATCATTTTCATGATAATTCATTCCATGGCTTTGCATATTAGACTAGTGAGACTAACAGTCTGTAGTTTCTGAGGTCAGTTGATGGTCCACCCATGTGAAATTGGATAACAGTTGCAGTCCTCCATTTCTGTGGTACAATGTAGTTGAAAAGTGGCTCAAATGGCCCTGGCACATACTTTTTTCAGCTATTTAGAAGACATCCTGGAATATTGTAGGAGCTCCTTGAAGCTGTGTTTTTGGCCTTAGTGAGCACCTCCATGGCTGCTTCCTGTTAATAGTTGGGGGGTTATGCAAGTAGATATTTCATGGAGTGAGGAAGTGGAAGTGAGTAAAGCAGAGTGAAGTCTGAATTGAATTTATCAACCAGCAAATTTGCAATGTTGCTCTGCTCACTGAATGTGGCACCACTGACCAGCAGTTCAGCAGACTGATGTATACTGTCTTTGAGGTTTTGGACATAGTTCTATAAGGCCTTGTGGTTGTCTTTAGTTTGTGATGTTATCTTGACCTAGCAGTTTTCCTTGTTAGACTTATTAAGTCCACTTATTTTCCTGTTTAGTTGAATTAGAGAGATCCTGATTTTATCCATGACATTTTCCTTTCATTATATACCCTATTAAGGTTAGGATTCCACCAGTGTGGTTTATTTTTATAGTTTGTATTGGGCATACATCTACTAGGTACAGCAGCCTCTATACAGCTATTTACATGGTTGTACAGGGTCTCTATGTACAAATCTGCATACATTATTGCGAACTTGGGGGTTGGAAGTGGCACTGAATTTTGATAAACTTATCACTTAATGATAGGATGTAGTTTACATTGGAATAGATTCAAACTGTTACAGGGTTTTCTGGATTACCGAGTTGATTTTTATTTTGATAGAGATAGCTTTATGGTCTGACCTGACCAGTGAGGAAGTGACAATGGGTGGGGGTGGGGATCCAACATGCTCTCATATTGGTGAGTACCAGGTCCGGTATGTTTGAACGTCTGGTCGGTGTGCGCACTATCTGGTCAATGGAGTTTGTGTTAATAAAGTCCAGAAACCTTTGTGCCTGTGAGTATGAAGCAGCATATGTTTGCCAGTGTATAGAGGAGTAGTTAAAAGTCTCTCATGAATAGGGTATTTAGTTTAGTGGGGAGTACCTCCAGTAGTTCTAGGTAGAAGCTATGGGATTCTAGGGACATAGAGAGTGACCTATAGCTTAATTGGATATGGTATGGGACTTTATCTATGGTGATTTGCACATGGATAAATTCCAGGAAAGCGTCATCTTGTTTAAACAACACAGAGTCATGCCTGTTATTTATATAAAATGAGATTCCTCCACCTTTTGTCCCTGTCTGTGCAGCTGAAGCATTGCACTGCCAGTGCACTTTGTGTATTTAAACTATGTCTCTGTAATGACACAGATGTCTATATTCTCCAGAGTGAGGAGACCTTATAAGGTATGGAGTTTCTTGTTTAGACTCATAGCACTGAGCCGAAACACCTTTAGTTTTCTTTGGGTTTTATTTGAGCATGTCAGTAGGTTTATCAATTTGGCATTGCCGAAATAAGGCGCTAAGGTGGTGGATAAAGTTTTAGCCAATATTCAGAAGCCTAGGTGTCACTAGTTCATCTCTAACACATATGATAAGAAGGCTGGGGTTTTCATTTAGATGCTTTAATACACAGAAACACATCAGGATAGATAGCAGCATCCTTAAATATGAACAAACTAACTAACAGACAGAGCTTATATACATACATGTTCACATCTCAACAGCTAACTGGCAGTCAGGCTCGCACGTGATCAGTATTAATATTCCAGTGCAAGCCTTTCGGTAAATTCTTAAAGGTACAGACTCACAGATTGATCTACATCCTCCTTCTTAAAAAGATTGCCCTTTATACAAAACAATAGCAGAGATAAGCATGCATTACTATGTACATCAGAAACAAAATACAGTGTTCATGTCCAAGTTGCTTGATATTTATTGCAAGGATTAGAGATTCAACCATATCTCGTAACATAAGAGTTGGGACTAAATTTAGCAACAGGGACAGTCTGTGGTGCACAACTCATATCAGGAACATCTGGATTTAACATAGGAATAGGAATGTCCTCTGAAACTTCCTCTGGAATTGGAACACTGGATGACTCACTCTGAAATAGTCTTTCTGACAGGCTATGTATGCTGTGGTATAGGCTCAGATACCGGTACTAAATGTCTCCGATTCCACCTAAAGATCGCTTCTTCTGATTTCACAATGTACAATCTCGACTCTGGACAAATATTCTTCACGACCAACAATCTCATCATAACCTCTGGACATTTGCATCCTTACCACTTCTCCTTTTCGTAATGTATTGAGCAGTTTGCTTGCCTTATTGTAATAGGAGTTTTCTCAACAGATTATTTGTCACTGATCTGCTGTTCTTGATACATGGAACCAACAATTGACTACTAACTGGTAATGTGGTTCTGGTTTGTCCTGACAGAAGTCTCTGAGCAGGTGAGTGAAGAGGTTTATCACATGGAACATTTCTGAGATTCAAGAGATTCAGGAAAACATCACTATTATCTCATTTTGACTTCTCTAGTAACTGTTTTGCACTTTGAACTGCATGTTCTGCCAAACCATTTGACTGCTGGTAGTCAGGGCTACTTGTGACATGAGTAAAGTCTCATTCTTCAGAAAATATTTTGAAGTGTTGGCTTGTAAACTGCGTACCATTGTCTGAAATAACTTTGTGTGGACTTGTACATGGAAGTCTGGGAATCTGGTTGAGCTGAAGTGGTTCTTTCTGTTGATATGGCTTTGTACTATTACATACTGAACAAGAAGAAAGTTCTCTCTCAATGTCTTGTGACATAGAAGGCCAGACTTCAATCTCGCTGGCTCTTCTTTTGGTAGATTTGGTTCCTGGATGACCACAATGCAAGATAGTAATGTACTCTGGTTGCAAGGACTTTGGCACAATTACTTTTGGACCTTTCATAATGATACCTTTGTCAGACAAAATCTCATCTCTGTATGGAAAGTAAGGTTACATTTCTTGAGGTAAACGAGATTGCTTTGATATCCATCCTTGATTGATAAAAGGGTTGAACCTTTGTAAAACTGGATCTGTAGATGTGTGATCTCTCAACTCATTAAGACATATGGAAAAAAAATGATGCACTTCCATGACTTCAAAATCAAGACTGTCATTCTAGTGCTGTTCCATGGTGTTTCTGGGTAAGCTGGATAATATATCGGCAAGATAAAGAAGTTTGCCTTTCTTGTAGACAAGATTGAAATTATACTTTTGCAATCTCAGCATCATGCGTTGCAGTAGGGCAGGAGCTGAATGCATAGGTTTTCTCAAGATAGTGACTAGAGGTTGGTGGTCTGTTTCAGTCTGGATAGGTTTACCATAAACATAATCATGGATCTTCGAACATGCAAGTGCAGTTGCCAAAAGCTCTTTTTCAATCTGGGAATATTGCATTTCAGTTTGGATAAGAGCTCTCTATGCATAAGCAACAGGTTGATCCTCTTGTAGAATGACTGCACCAAGACCACATTTCAAAGCATCACAGGAAAGTGTTACTGGTTTGTGAACATCATAGTATCTGAGTGTTAGTGAACTAGCAATTCTCTATTTCAGGACATCAAATACTCTTTGATGTTGCTCTAACCAAGACCAGGATACATCTTTACATGTCAGCGTTCTAAGCAGTGCTGAAAGTTGGCTCAAGTCTGGAATGAACTTGCCTAGGCAGTTGACCATGCCAAGAAAACATTGCAGGGCTTGAACATTGTCTGGAGCTGACATCTCGAGAATGGCTGTTTGCTTTGAAGGGTCTGGTCATAGGCCTGTACTCATAAACAAATGACCAATATAAGGAACATCTTGTAGCCTGAATATGTATTTCAGTGGGTTGAGCTTAAGAGTCACTTGACATGCTCTTTCTAGAACTTTTCTGAGATTTCTGTCATGTTCTGCTTCATCATTACTTCCTGCTAGTATGTTGCCTACTATAATAGCACAAGGATACCCAGAAAAAAATTTGCTCCATTGCACGTTGAAAGACATCACTTACAGCATTTATCCCAAATGGCACTCTCAAAAATCTGTACCTGCCCAATGGAGTACTGAAAGTAGTGAGCACTGAGGATTTTTTTTGTCAAGCTGAATTTGCCAAAATGAACTCTTTGCATCTAAGATGGAAAATATAGTGGCATTTGGCATCAAGGCTGCGACTTCTTCGACTATGCACATTGGATGATGAGGCCTTTTTAGCACTTTATTCAAATCTCATTTGTCAATACATATTCTGATGTCATCTGAGCTTTTCTTATGAGCTACCACCATGGAAGATATCCATTCAGTTGGAGTTACAACTGGACAAATCACATCTTGTCGCATCATTTTATCTAGCTCAGCTTTGACTCTGTCCTGCATGGCTATTGGTATTGCAACTTTTTGTGCTGGCCTGATAACTGGACTGACCTCTGGGTCTAACTTCATGGACTACACAACTGGAAATTTGCCTAGTTTGTCTTGGAAATGATCAGCATAGGTAGAAAAAATGTGCTGGGCAAAATTAGAGTAGTGGTCTTTTAAGCTACTACGGTGGACTTCTTTATTGAATGAAAGCAGTCCCATTTTCAAAGCATCTCTGAGCCCTAATAATGACTGGACATGCCTCTTGACCACATAAAATAATAGGTCATAGCTTCTTGCTGCAAAGTAACATGAAAGAGCTACTGAGCCTTCAGTCTGAATTTCTTCACCTCCATAAACAAAAGGTTTTGCACACCTTGTTAAATCAAGCCTTTCACTTCTACACACTCCAGCAAATGTTTCTGCAGACATAACATTGCACTTGGAACCTGTGTCAACTTTGAGCTCTGTGGGTTTGCCATTTATGTAAACAGTACAAAATACTTCATTCTTGACCCTTAAATCTACTGCACTGACTGTTTCATGAAGTACTGACACACCATCAACATAAAGAGTAGCCTGTGACCCTGTTCCATAGCTTTCTAATTGATCAACTCATTTCTTAAAAAGATCCCCTTAATAAAATAATTTGTTCCTTTTGATTTACAAAACCTTTTAAAATGATTCAATTTATTGCATTTGTGGCATTGCTGACCAAAAGCTAAACATTTCTCCCTTTTAGATTCATGACTTCCACCACAGTTATGACAGCTGGCAATGAAACTAGGTGAACACGCACCCCAACCCTTGTGCCTGTTTGCTGACTCACTCTTATGCTTCACTGTGACTATGCAGCTTCTGGAATTTGCTAAAAAGCTCTGTGGGTTACCAGTGAGTACTGCAGGGGTGACAGTTGCTGCCATGTGCTTGGGCCTGTTTCTCTTAACCACATGCTGCATACTATTAGCATGAGCTTTATCACTGTGCCTTCTAGAGCTGCTCTCATTCATAAGCATATTTGTGTGCTTTTTCTGTGAGCTTGTATATCTGACAACTCTCAATGACCTTATTCAAAGTGAAATCACTGTATTGAAGTGAAATCTTTCTCACAGCATCATCTTTTATACCATACACGTCTGTCCTTTATCAGTTCATCCCTTAAATCACCAAATCTGCACATTTTACCCTTATTTCTCAGGTCAGTTATATATAGGTTCATAGGTTCATACTAGGCTATCTGCCCTAGGGCATTTATAAGCCTAGCCAGAATGTGTTTGGCTTTCGCCACCCATTTTAAATTTATTTTGCTATGCCCTTTTTCGAGGTTAGTATACTGTGCCTCTATCTAACAGTGACACAGAAGTGATACCCGGGGTAAACCTATGATCTCCCATCCACTCATCAAGATTCCTCTTGAAGAGAGTCAATGAGGGACTCTGCCTAACCTGGACTGGGATTTTATTCCAGAGTGAAGGGAGCCTCTGGGTTATGAATCTGTCCCTCCAGCATGTCCTATTTATTTCAGTGCTGAGGTTCAAGTCTCTCGGCGTGGCTCGATGGGATTTGGATTTTCTGAGGTGCAGCATGTCCATTAATTCCGGGTTGGACATGGCTTTATCGTCAGGCACAGATCGCCTCTGAACAGGTGGTATGCCACTGAGTAGAGCTGGAGTTTCTTTAACCAGGCAGCATATGGCATCTGTTTGAGCCCTTTGATCCTCTTGGTGAGGTACTTTTGGGGTCTTTCCAGTTGCTGCAGGTGTCTGGTAAGGTACATCCCAAAGGGGCATTGTACTCAATTATGGGCCTGATGAGGGATGAGTAAAGAGGCACAATGACCTCCCTGATCTAGATGTGAATCCCTTCATGATTAGGTGGGCTATATAAAATGTTTTTCTAACCACTTTGGCCACGTGGTTGTCAAATGAGAGATTGCTATCAACTTGGGTCCCCAGGTCCCTAATTACTTCTTCTGTACTTAATGGATTTCCACCTATGTGGTAATTTGTGGGCACTTTGTTTTGCCAAAGGGATGACTATACACTTTTGGCATTTAGCTTGAGGCCATGGCACTGGCACCAGTTGTCTGTTTCTATGAGGCCCTTTTGGAGGATGCTTGTGTCGGCTGGAGAGTCGATTATGGCACCCAGTTTGCAGTCATCTGCGAACTTGGTCAGCCACAGTCCTTCCGTGTTGGCCTGTACCTCCGAGAAATATATACCGAACAAGAGAGGTCCCAGGACTGAGCCTTGTGGGACACCACTTGTAACTGGTTTGGAGTCTGACATGGCTCCAGCAATTCTAACCATGTGGGTTCTGTCCTTGAGCCAGTTTGCAATCCATCTAGTGACATAGGGGTTTATATTTAAGCTGGTGAGCTTATCTATAATGCCAGTGGGGTATTGTATCGAAGGCTTTGCGAGGTACAGGTAGGCTGTGTGGACCACCTTCCCTCATCAATGGCCTTGGTGACTGTTTCAAAGAAATCAACCAGGTTTAAGAGGCAGGATCTGCCCTTAACAAAGCCGAACTGGGTAGGATCCAGTGTTTGTAGGTCCCCAATATCTTTATTTATGAGGTCCATGATGATCCTTTCCATAGCTTTGCAGACCAAGCTAGTCAGGCTTATGGGGCGATAGTTTCCAGGATCCGTTGAGGCACCACCTTTATGGAGAAGGACCACTGTTGCTGCACGCCACTCTTTGGGCACATATCCTGTAGTATGGCTGAGATTGAACAGTATTTTTATGTTTGGGTTTAGCTCTTCTTTGAGTTCATGTAGGATGCAGCCGGGACACCATCTGGTCCCATTGATGCTGTTTTTGCTTTGGAGAGGCGGCTCTTACCTGAGCATCTGAGATGTCAGGGGCAGCACTCTGCTGGGATAGATATTTGCCCTTTTGGTGGGGAGGGAGAAGTTTGCGCTGAACCTGTCAGCTAGGATGTTGGCAATGTCTGTGGGTTCGGTGTATTTTTGTCATTTTGGACTAATTCTGAGCATATCTGGGAATTACCACCCAGGTTCCTAACATAACTAAAGAAAGCCTTGTGATTATCCTTAGTGTCCTGTGCAATTTTTCTCTCGAAGCTGGCCTTAGACAATTTTATGTGTGCCCGTAGTTTTTGCTAATACTGATCAGTGATGCCTTCCCTTTTTGGGATTTTGCTTTATCATTTAGTAGCTTCCTCCTTCTATTGTATAGTTTGTTTATGGCTGGGGTCCACCAGACAGGACGTCTGCCTTTGGAGGATTGGGTCTTGGTTTTATTTGGGATCGCATGATCCATGCATTCCTGAAGGTGTTCATAGAATGCGTTTATAAAGGATTCTGCGGTCTGGGCTGTATTTTCCACAGGCCCGGGGGCTTTGAAGGATTCCACCTCAGTTTTGAGGAGTGTAAAATTTACTTTAGAGAAGTTTTTCACTGTGGTTTTCTGGGCAGGGGGTGGGGTCGGGATGTGAATATCCAGTGAGATTAGTTTATGGTCTGATCTTACCAGTGAGGGATACACTTCTGGTCTGGAGCATAGAGTCCCCATGTTGGTGATGATCAGGTCCAGTATGTTTTCCCCTCTTGTGGGAGTGGTAACAAGTTGTTCCATAGCATTTGAGTTTATAAATTCTAGGAACCTTTGGGCTAGGGTGTTGCAGCTAGAGTAATGCTCCCAGTCTATGTTTGGGTAGTTGAAGTCGCCCAATATAATGGTGTTTGGAGAGACCTTCATATTTTCCAGTGTTCTCAGGAAGGCTGAGTGGGGTTCCTGGGTTTGGGAGGGTGGTCTGTAGCAGGCTATAAACTGGAAGGCAGTTTTACCCACTGTTAGTTGCACATGGATAGTCTCTGATGCTCCGTGCTTTGCCACCAACCTGGAGGTGTGGGTATCTTTGATGAATATCGATACTCCCCCTCCTTTTGTGGTTCGGTCCAAGTTTTGGGGCCGAAAAGCATGGTATGAGGTATAACGTGGTAGTGCTGGGGTGCTCTCGGGAGCCCTGAACCAGGTTTCTGTTACTGCACAGATATCGATGTTCTCCATGCTAAGGAGAGTTTCGAGTGCGTGCATCTTGAGGTTTAGACTTCTGGTGTTGAGTAGCATTACTCTTAGTTTCTTATCCCTTGTGATACCTATGGAGGTGGGTTTGTCTTTTGAGCCTTGCCTAAAAAAGGCACCATGGGGGTAGCAAGAGCCTTTGCCAATATCCGAAAGCCCAGGGGTGACAGGTGCAAGCCGTCCCTAGCGAAGCATCGTGGCTTGTCGAGCATATCATCCCAAGCTGACAGGCATTGGATCCCCTTTGAATGACACCAGTACTTAAGCCAATTGTTGAAATTGATCATCTTGTCTTCATATTGTGGCATCATTCTTGGTGAGGGTAAGATGCTACTCAAGGTCAGGGTCATACTGGCCTGGGCTACATGCTCAGAGAGCTCCTTTATGTCTCTTTTCATGTAGTCCAGGGAGGTGCGTCTCAGGTCATTCACACCAGCATGGACAATGACTGAGTCATATTTGTACTTGCCTTGGAGTGACCTGAGTGCTTGTGTTATGTGGCGGATCCTAGCACCCGACAGGCTGCTCACCGTGACCCTCTCCTTGTTCAGCCTGGTGGCGGGGCGTCAGTGTGCCTGATGATAGAGTCACCTATTACAAGTGTATCAGGTGTGTTGTTTAGTCTTAAGGGCTGTGACTGTTTGGCACACTGGCTTTGTGAGATATGTGTTGCACGTGTTTTGTTTTGGGGTAGCGGCTGCTTGGGTGTCTGCTTTGGAGGTCTCTGCTGCTTGGCAGATCTTTATTTAGACCCTCCGAGTATGTTTTTGTGTGATTATGTGTTTGGTTTGCTGTCGTGGTAGGTCTATGTGAGACTGGAATTGTAGTGAGTATGGTTTCCTTCTCTTCCTGACTGGTTATGCCAGTACTGAGTTGAGAGAGCTTAGCCTCCAGTTTGGCTATATGGTTGCATCTCTCACATGTGTTGGAATTTGTTGGGAGGAGGAGAGGGATGTCTGTGTACATGAGGCAGTTGTAACATTGCCTCAAGATTCCCAGATTCACCAGCTGGACCGGAGAGGAGATTGACAACTGACCTTTGGACATGCTAGAATAATATTGGGAATTCCTTAATAATTGAAAACCAGGGCCAGTGGGGAGTGAGGGTGTAGTGCTTTTAATTTTTAGTGCTGACTTATATAATTGCTTTAGTGAGCAAGTGCCAGGTAACTTAAGTGCAATGTGTTACAGGTAACTTAAATGCAAAAACGACAAACAGTAACTAATAAGTACAGTAAGCAATGCAGATATCACTAGTGAGCCACAGAAGCGCTGAGAAGCCGCGTATTAGGTGGAATTAGTGTTCCAGGGAAATAACAAGCAAACAAACAACAAGCATATAAACAAAGCTATATTCAGCAGGCCTGGATCTAGTCTATGCTACAGCAAACAAGGTGTACCAATTTCAGTAAGATACAGTTCAAATATTCAGGCACTATAAACCTTTAACCAGAAATTCCCAGCTCAGAAGGGCAGAGTCCAGCCTCTTCTCCCACAAGAGAGCAGACCACAAACCTTCTTAATGTAAAATAACTGGCCTGAAGCCCAAGTGCCTAAACCAGAACTAATACACTTTAAGAATAACAGACACTGGGCTCTCAATCAGCAGTTCCCAACTTAGAAGGATGAAAGCTACCTGTCCTGCCACCACAGTGCATGCCACAAACCTTCCTAATGTAAAACAACTGGTCTGAAGCCCAAGTACTTAATCCAAAAGACTTAGAATGACAGCTAAACTTTAATCAAGTTACTACCAAGCAGTAATAAATACAATTGAATACTTTAGAGAATGCCTGGATTAGTGCTCAAGTTACACAAACAAAGCTAGATCCAGCAGGCCCGAATCCAGTCTATGCCACAGCAAACAAGGCGCACCAACTTCAGTAAGAAGCAGTTCAGATATGCATGCACTATAAGCCTTCAATCAGAAATTCCCAGCTCAGAAGGGCAGAGTCCAGCCTCTCCTCCCACAAGAGTGCAGACCACGAACCCTCTTAATGTAAAATAACTGGCCTGAAAGCCTAAGTGCTTAAACCAGAATGAATACACTTTTAGAATAACAGACACTGAGCCCTCAATCAGCAGTTCCCAACCTAGAAGGATGTAAGCTACCTGTTCTGCCACTACAGTGCAGACCACAAACCCTCTCAGTGCAAAACAACTGGTCCGAAGCCCAAGTGTTTAAACCAGAAGGCTTAGAATGAGTTACACCAAGCAGTAATAAATACAATTGAGTACTTTTAAGATGATGCAAAAGTAAAAAAAAGTAGGTAGAAACACAAGTACAGTAAAAGCAGTATATGTTGCAAATGTTTCACCAGGCTTTTGATCCTTTGTGTAAAACAAGTGCCTTTCCATAGTAACATTTGTCTGGGGGTTACTCATTTCTCTAAATTTATGTTATAAGCACTTTGGGTCCTCCCTTGACTCAGCCTGTATGACAATATAATGGTTTTCCCCCTCTCCTGTATAAATAGCAGGTGCATACACAAATGAGCATTCCTTATCAATGGGTTCTGACCCAGCTAAATTAAGCAGAATAAATGCCTTTGTATGGTCATCTTTATCAGAAAATGGAGCCTGTATGAAAATGTCATACTCTTGCTCAAACACTCTCTAGTTCTCAACAATATTTCTGTCAAACACAAGTGCATTAGGTTTTTGAAACCCATCTGTCATGCCCACAAAGTATGCACAAGCACACTGAAAATATGGCCCTTGTAATTATGTATAAGTTATATGAGCTTGTAATAACATTCAAATGCACAAAAACTCTTCGAAATACTGTACTTTGTGGAATATGCTCTGTAATGGCTGTATTCTTTGAAACATGCCCTGTAACGGCTGTACTTGTGTGGAATAGCTTTACTGTAACACTGCACAAACATGTGAACACTTTACATACTTCTGATAAATCGAATATCTTTGCTTAATATGAGAAATATATATTCGCAAAGCATGTATTAAAAAATCCAGTTGTTTCCCCTTATTCTATTAATTTTATGCAATTTGGACTTCATTTCAAACATTTTCCGTAGGAATCTGAATATTTTTATCAATATTGTACATATCTCTTTATGCAAATATTTAGAATGTTATATGTGCCCCTTTTCATATTTTGCGAGTAAGAAATAGTGCTGAGCAAGTTTTAATATTTAAAATTAATTTCTGACCTGTTTTACAAAGTTTGCCTCTTGGATATGTCAGTCCTGACTTCATGTCCTTTAGACATGCCACTTCTGACACCATGTCCTTTAGACATGCCACTTCTGACACCATGTCGCTCATTCGTCTCTAACATAAATAATAAGAAGGCTTGGGGTTTCATTTAGATGCTTTAATACAGAGAAACACATCAGGATGGACAGCAGCATCATTAAATACAAACTAACTAACAGACAGAGCTTATATACATAAATGTTCACATCTCAACAGCTAACTACAAAATGGCAGTCAAGCTTGCACATGCTCAGTATTTATATTCTAGTGTAAGCCCTTGGATAGCTTCTTAAAGGTACATATACACACACTGATCTACACTAGGCGAGATAGATGCAGACCATCCTTTGCAAAGCAATGTGGTCTGTTAACCATGTCCTCCCATGCAGACAAATATTTCCCCTGGAAAGACACCAGACACCAAGACAGTTACTGAAGTCAGTCATCTTTTGTTCACACTGTAACATCATCCATGGGGAAAGTAGAATGCTGTTCAATGGAAGTCACATACCTGCCTTAGCACATACCTGCCTTAGACACATTTTCAGAGATCAAAAATGTCTCTCTTCATATGGTCGTGGGAGGTATATCACAGGTTGTTAGTGTCCACATGGACTATGATAGAATTATACTGGTAACTGTGGTGTAGTGACTTGAGTTCATGTGTAACTTGGCAGATCCTGGCTCCAGATAAGCAATTAACCATTATCTTCTTGTTTTTCAGTCTGGTGAGTGGGTTATCTGTGTGTCATACAATGGAGTTCCCTATGAGAAGAATCCTGGGTAATGTTTTGGTTTGCCTTATGGGCTTTGGTCTTGGGACTACACTGGGTGCAGGCATATGTGTGATGTTCAGTGTTGTTTTGGTGAGTGCTTGAGGGATTGCTGAGGATAGGCCTTACCATTCATAGGCTTAGGAGATCTTTGAAGTTTGGGAAGTTTGCTTTTTATTATCTCAGCATAGGTTGGTCTATATGTGTGCTGTAGATACTATGTGTGTGGTGGATGTAGTGTGTGTGTGTGTGTGTGTGTGTGTGTGTGTGTGTGTTCTTGACAAGCTTGTTTGTATGCAAGACTTTTGCCTCTAGTGAAATTGTGAATGGGCATCTCTCACATAGTGTGTATTTTAAATATTAAATGCCTATCTGTGAACATGAAACAATTGCTACATTGTCTCAGGATGTCCATATCTACAAAGCTGGCTAAGGAGACATTTGGAAATTGCATATCAATGTGATCCAGACCTGTAGTTGGTTTGGGTTATTACAGGTTATGGACTAGGTTATATAGAGGTCTCCTTGGGTGGACTCCAGGGTTTGGCACTCTGCTAGGTTAAACTGTGCAAAGATTTGATAGTATTGCTATTTGATGTATAAACTAGCTGCTCTAAGCATATCTATGTATAATGGATTTGTTTTATCCATATTAATTTACAGGTTTCAGTTCTAAGAGAAGTTTTATAAAATAAATTTACTTTTTAGGCAGTTGTGTCTGTGCAGGGTACTGTTAATCTCTTGATGTAATAACACTAAGAAAGATTGCTTGAGAGTACAATGCTACAGCAAAGCTACAACAAACTTTAAATACCTTGCAAGGCAATTTCAGGTATTTGGGATGTTTATAATGATTTAAGAGCAAAATCAAAATAAAGCAAAACTAAAGTAGTAACACTAAATGATTATCTAAAGTGCAAAACAATACATTAAATCTACTATTTACCAAGGATGGAGCAGGATTAACCCTGGAACCCCTCTGACAGAGGCTAGGGTGCCAAGAAAATAGGAGCCATGGGAAAATGAGCAGGAGACATTTAGTACTAAAGGAAGTTTACTCAAGTATAATACTAGTTTTCTAGGTGGGCACTTAGTATTATGGATATATGGAAAACAATGGGTGGGGAAGTATTTATTTATTTATTTCAGTTTAATAACCAGGGAAGTCCACTGGGCCATGAAGAACCCGTTTTCAGTGGAGGCCCAGAGAGAAAAGCTCCAATGACAGTTACGGGCAATCAATCTATACAATCAATTTTTTCAGAGAAATACAGCATACAATACAATAAGATAAACGTGAAATCATACAATAGATTTTCATAGAAATACAGCCTACATTACAATAAAATGAATGTGCTAACATAGTATTTAATACAAACAAATGACAATACAAATGAGAAAAATGAGAAAATGAGAATACAGGTGATTTTTTTTTTTGTGAGGATAAAGTTAATGTCAGAGAGAAAGTGGGTGCTGTAGGTGACTGTCCTGTAAGGGTATAATTGAGTGCTGTAGTAGGTATGTGAAGTAGTTGTAGCTGAGGGTGGAGAAGTGAGTGGTTAGAGGGGGAAGTTATGTTGGGGAGTGGGATGGGCATATCCATTTTGTAGTAAGATAGGAGGACAAGAGGGATTTAACTTTGGTGTGGTCAGGGGTATTGCAAAGAGTGGGAGGGAGACAGTTCCATAGTTTAGAAATGGAGCAGGAAAGCAGGAGGTGGCCAGGTGGTCATGAGGGTTTGTAGATTTGTAGAAGGTTTTGATTTACTAATCTGAGTGAGCGGGTTGAAATGTAGGGGGGTAATGTGGTAAAGTTAGAGGGGCAGCTAGAAGGTTTGTGGATGAGCTTGTGGGTTTTGGTGAGTTTAAGCAAGGTCAAGTAATTGGGTAGTTTGAGCCATTGTAGGGTATGGAGAGAGTGGCAGTGGTGGGAGGAGTTTTTTGAATTGGTAGCTAATTTGCTTATTTTATTATAGCATGATTCCAGTTTGGATTGTAGGCCGAGTTGGAGATTGTTTAGCAGGGGGGCATTGTACATAAGAGAGGGGAGGAGGTAGGAGGAAGCTAGGGCTTTTCTGGTGGAGGGGGAGTGGCAGTGATAGTATCTGTATAGGAGTCCGAGTTTTTGGTGGGTTTTTTGATGGTAGATTAAATATGGCTGTCAAATTTTAGATGCTTTTCAATGATGACACCAAGGAGTTTGGTATTAAAAATAATTTTGATTGGGATGTTATTGTTACTAAGTATTGAAAAAGAGTTTTTGTCAAATGGGGAGTTTCTAGAAGGAGAAATATCATCAGTTTGGTTTCATTAGCATCTAGGGCAAGGTGGTTCTTAATCATCCAGGATTCTGTTTTAGAGCAGACTGACTGAGTTTTTAGAAGTAGGTTGGAGGGAGAGTAAGCTGAGTAGATGATTGTTGAGTCATCTGCATATTGGATTATTGATGAGTCGGGGATGGCGCAGTGAAAGTAGTTAATAAATATATTGAAAAGTAGTGGTTCTAGAACTGAACCTTGTGGGAACCCAGTAGGGGTCTGCAGAAAGGGGGAGGTTGAGGATTTCCATTGAACAGCTTGTCGACGCTTGGAGAGGTAGCTTGAGAACCAGGTTAAGGTGGGGGTGGAGAGGTTGAGAGATGCAAGTTGAGTTAAGAGTAAAGGCTGGGAGACAGTGTACTCAAATAGGTTATACAACTGACAATAATAATGAAACAGAGGAGAGAGGGACTTTGGAAGTCAGACATTATAAAGGGCAGAAGCTAAATATATAGCCTTTTAAAATCACAATAAGAAAAGGGTGGGAGGACTGGGAAAAAAATTCAAACTGGAGGTCATGCCTTGTGGTTAGAATTTCATTAACGTTTAGCTTAGCCCCAGAAGGGGGCAGCCTCAGAGAATGGGAAGAAGCAGTAGCAAGGCAAATAGAAAGGAAATGTAATGCAACTTTAAGTAGGTATATGCAGCTATAAAAAGTGCTGAAACACACATCCTGTAGCATATTTCACAATACTGCTACTACTGCAATCCAACCAAAGATTAAGGCACCAGATTACTGGAATACAACTTTAAGCAGGTATATACAGCTATAAAAAAGTACTGAAGCACAAACCTTGGAGAACCAGATCATGCAGAAACTTACCACTAATGCTGTAATAAATGCCTAAATAAGTCTCAGATCTGTCAGCAGCTCACAGTCCTACCATAACTGTGAAAAAAAAACTACAAGACTGTCTCTAGACAGATACTACTTTTTATACTGTTTAAAATAGGCATCCCAACTCCCACCAAACAAGTCCTTTTCCTGTTTATGAGTAATAAAAACAAAAAATTTTGTGCAAGAAAACAAAATCTTTCTCAAATAGCACTCTGAAGGAATTGCTTGAAGATATTCTTAAAACCCTGAATGACAGTGCATTCCCAGAATATATCTGCCATTAACCTCGGACATCTACAACATTCAGCAGTAACAGTGTGAGGAATCAATGCATCTGTATGGTGTATGAAATAATCTATGGGGTAATTTCCAACCATGACTTCTCCATTTGCCCACCCTCAGCCAATTGAACTAGCCAGACACTTGTGGACTGCACCCCACACCCTAAAGACTACAGTAGAATAAATACAGCATCCAACCCTACAAACACGTACAGACTTGTCTTTTATTCAGCATAGTCGTGGACTACACCCCCACCTCACCCACAAAGACTACAGCAGAATAAATACAGCATCCAGCCCTGCAAACATGTACAAACTTGTCTTCTATTCAGTATAATAGTGGACTGAACCCCCCCACCCCCAAAGACTACAGCAGAATAAATACAGCATACAGCCTCTACAAGTGCATACGGACTTGTCTTTTATTCAGTATAAGGTGAAGTTACTTCTTTGTTCTGTTATTCTAGTTGTGCTCTGTCGAAAGTGGTACCAAGTTTAATGTCTCTTCTCTGCCTGGCCAGTACATACTGGTAAGTCTCCACTGCACTTTAATCTGAAAACCACAAAACCAGCTGATAGCAAACTGCCACCCAAGTACCTTACCTTAGCTGCTGGTGTACTGGCATATCCCATCTCAATACTTATAAATAGATGTAACACAGAAAACTAGGTACTTACTATCTGCAAAAAAAATCACATATTATACCAGCTAACGAAGGTGGATCATCCACATACCTCTCCAACTACAGCCCCATTGCAATTTTCTCACCTCTGTTCTAAATCCTAGAAAGACACATGCACTCCCATCTCCTATCCCATCTCATAAACAAAAAATACTCTTCCCTACATATCATGGCTTTCAGACACATCTCAGCACAACAACAGCTCTGCTTAGTTTCTCAGAAAACATAAATACCAACAGAAACAATGGTAACACAATATCCTGACTATTTCTGGATCAGTCAAAAACATTTGACACAATATCCCACCAACTCCTAATCAATGAACTATCTTCCCTATCACTGTCTCATTCACCTCTTACTTGGTTCTGTAGCTATCTCTCCAACACACAACAGTCCATAAAATGGAATCAGGACCTATCCCCCTTCCTCCCTGTTTCCATTGGTGTACCACAAGTGTCAATACTCATCAAAAATGGTGCTTCATCTACCAAAACAAATCCTACCTCACATACTCATCAATAAAATCCTTAGCATCCTCCTACCTATACCCTTCCCTGTACATCACCCATATTAACCAACATTCAGGCCACCCTATTAAATAAATTAGAGGCAGCTTTAACAAAATAACAAAGCTTTCAGCTAATGCATCCTACTGTATGCACCACTGCTTAACTCTAAAGAAGCTCAACTGGCTAGAGCTACCTAATCTTCTTACATTCACTCATATTCAAATTGCACTCAGAATAATACACAAACCACACACGTTCTTTTCTACAAAGCATTCTCAAGCACTACTCCTCATCACATTGCCTTCACTCAGGTAATCAGAGCCTACTAATGACTTCCAAATCCCATAATACACCTGGAGACTTACTATAATCATCCTATGTCACCAGACAGTAGAACTCCCTGCCTATCCCACAAAAACAAGACAGCTGTGCATCTAGGTTTAAGCACAACCTAAAACAGCACTTAGACTCCGATCTATATTTATAACTTTATACTGGTTTTCATTGCTCCTTTGATAATAAAATGTGTATATTGCTGTACAAGTAAATGCAACCTGTTTATTATTGTAAAACTCCTACAGAAATCAAATTGTATTAATCTCTGTCGTGATTGTATTACCTACTGGATGCTTTTAAACACCATTTATACTGCTAAGAGACTAATTCTTTTATCTCTGTAAATTCTTTGTCATTTTTGTAATTTTTGTAACTCTAATGGAGCTTTTCTGCCTGGATCTCCTCTGAAAATGGGCCTGAGTGCCCAGTCTGATCATCCTGGTACACAAAAGGCAATAAATAAGTAAATAAATGCATTTGGGGAAGGAGGTTATCTAGTGAGGAATCAAATGTATAATTTGAATTTCAGATTTCTGTAGGCATGAACAATTTCCTTAATAGTAATGGCTTTAATTCACCTCTATTCAGAATCTACTCTTAAAATGGCATGCAACAGAGAGACATATCTATTGGTTTACTATCAGAATGTGGGAAGTTATTTAACAAAAACTGGGATGGTTGAATGCATGCATTCACAGTTTCCGTAATGCTGAAATGAAAGTGTTCAAATTTCATTTAGCGAATGTGAGAATTCTTTCTCTGATATGAGGACGACCTTATGAATGATGATTATGGAATAGTGAGGATCAGGAAATTTACCCTTTTCCTCACTGTAGTACGATTTCGGAGTTGGTATACATAATATGTGGGGGGGGGGGTGCAGCAGGGCTTGCCCTACTGCAAAACGTAAATGCAAACATGGACTTTTGATACCGGAAGTTGGTAAGTTCGAATGTCAAACTTCACGGTTAACATGTTTGACATGCTAACAGTTTGACATTACCAATTTCAAGGTACTTATTCAACTATTTGGCAAAAAATGTTGTGCATTTCAACATTATGATAGTAAACCTATTTATCATATGCTAAAGTACTTAAGGCAGTTCTTTGAAAGTCATCTAGTAAAGGAGCTAATTCATAGGTTGGTACTAGGCTATCAGCCCTAGGGTCCATACAAGCCTAGCCATAACAATTCCCTGGCTATTTCTTCCCACACTATTTACTTCCTTGGACCCCTGTCTAGCAGGGTGACTGATGTGATCCCTGGGGTAAATTTCCTTTCTCCCATCCAATCATCAAGGTTCCTTTTGAAGAGGGCCAAAGAGGCGCTCTGCTTGACATGTATGGGCAGTCTATTCCAGAGTCTGGGGAGTCTCTGGGTCAGGAACCTATCCCTCCAGCATGTTTTGTTAATTGTGATGACAAGGTTTAGATCCCTGGAGCATGTGGCTCTGAGGGATTGGGATTTCTTTAAGTGTAGCAGTAGATATGTGTAGGAACTGTTCCCTACATTTCCCATAACCACAAGGAGACATGCAAATACCTAAAAACAGTTACCATTTTCATGTGAATATCTCTGCTGCAAGTCTTCAAAAACAATACATCTTGGATGAACTGACCCCAATTCTTCAGCCCTTGATCTCACAATCTCTGTAGAGATATGTCCCAAGCTTCTAAGTTAAAGGATGTGATAGTACGTACTAGAGAAAAAGCAGTGCATATTTGTAAGGCGGGCAAGGCCCTACTTAATTGTTGAAGTCTACTGTAACATACCTAAACCCTTTGATTTATTAGTGTAGTCAAAAATGGCTGTTCATTCACAGTTCCAGGGTATATCCCCTTCAAGCAGAAATTTAGGCTCTAACACCTTTGAAATGAGAGTAGGAAGTTGTTTCCAAGAGGCTAAATAGTTTGGAATCCTCCATAATAATACTGAGTGCAAATTCAACACCTGATAATGTCATAAGAATGGAGAAACAGACAATCTGCCATTCACCTTAGAACTATCATGTTGACCTATACTCTCTTTAGGTTGTCGTGGTGCCCAAATGAAGGCCAAAATCAGCATATCCCATCATATAGCTGTCAGTGAATGATAAGTACTGGTAAACTCTAAAATAAGTAATGGATCTTGGGTTAGAGTACACTGTCAATCAGAAGAACTCTGAGCTCTGTTGGAGATCAAAAGATTCCCTTTCAGTTAACTTTCTTCACAGACTGTGTTGAACAGACTCTGCAACTATACTTCTTGAAGCTACTAGAAAGATAACCAGATTGAACCCTAAATATCAAAGGGTTGAGAGATTTGACTCAAATTCATATTGTTCTGCATAGGAGGGTGAAGGGTAAAAGTGAGCAGAAAGACATGCTGACTTAGATAAAGATGCCTTATA
Source organism: Protopterus annectens (assembly GCF_019279795.1). Lineage (NCBI taxonomy): Eukaryota > Metazoa > Chordata > Ceratodontiformes > Protopteridae > Protopterus > Protopterus annectens. Next base: position 1,790,579,138 of record NC_056731.1, read on the forward strand.
ACTTATTACCAGATATCCTTCCAATACCTCATATACTCATAACATACTATCAGCACAGCACTCTGGGCACTCTGAAAGAAGAAGAGTCAATCATTAATAAACGCAACACTTCCCCCATCCACAATTACATTTCTTCTGATTACACTATAGTTTCTGATTTACTGAATATGTTTATAGCAGTATATTGCCATTCCTGCTGATGTATTTAGATAAAATAAAATGTATAATGCATTGGCTTGAGTCCTACTTTTTCCTGTTTTGAGATACATCAATTACAGTGATATTACAGACATCCAGTATTACTGCTGCACGGGTTAAAACAGCACTGTCCAAGTCCAAGATTACAGCTTCTATGAGACCTGACAATATCCCTGGCTGTGTTCTAAATGAACTACAGAGTGAACTGGCACCTCACGTGTGTGCCTTGTTCAATCACAGCCTCACCTCAGGCTTTGTCCCTACAGAATGGTGCACTGCTACAGTCATCCCTCTCCACAAAGGAGGAGTGACTACAGACCCTGGGAACTATCGCCACATTAGCCT
>NC_056731.1:1790889680-1790919680 GCF_019279795.1 Protopterus annectens
CAACCTGCAAGAAGGGTTCTCTCAAATAAATAACTGGTGCCAAAATCATGGACTGAAACCAATTGCCAAAAAATGTATTACTGTACCCTTTGGGAAGTCGCATACCTGAAGGAAATAATACATAAACAATGCACCTCTAAAAGGTGACCCATTTGTTCAGAATTTTGGAACCTATGTGGACAGTGAGCCTAACATTTGACAAACGTGTCTATTGTAAGAAACTCTTTGTATATTGCACAGCTTAGAAACAAGGGGATTCTGTCTAAGCTTAGGAATGCCATTGTCCTCCTTTACTCAGCCTTCATTAGGCCAGTCATTGAATATAATGTCCCCTTATCTGTCCAGATAGTTGGAACAACTGTAACACCCACAGAGAAACCTTACTAAAAGAATACATTGCCTAAACAAAATGTCCTAAATGGACCAACTCTAAACCCTGACACTGAGTATGTATCCTACAAACTGCTAAGATGTGACCTCTGTCTGGTATACAAGACATTCTCTGACCCATTACTGATAGATTTACTGCACATCGATGAGTCAAATGGCATCAGTAATACTTGGTATTGAGATCTAAACCTCTTCTGCAACATCAGCATAATGGTTGGGAGGGACAGGTATATATCTCACAGAGGATGCTGCTGCTGTGAAACAGACTCACCATCTACATAAAACAAAGTTCATCCCTGTCCATAGTTCATAGGTTCATAGGTTGGTACTAGGCTATCAGCCCTAGGGCCTATACAAGCCTAGCCATAACAATTCCCTGGCTATTTCTTCCCACACTATTTACTTCCCTAGACCCCTGTCTAGCATGGCGACTGACGTGATCCCTGGGGTGAATTTCATTTCCCCCATCCAATCGTCAAAGTTCCTTTTGAAGAGGACCAAAGAGGCACTCTGCTTGATATGTATGGGCAATGTATTCCAGAGTCTGGGGAGTCTCTGGGTCAGGAACCTATCCCTCCAGCATGTTTTGTTTATTGTGATGACAGGGTTTAGATCCCTGGAGCGTGTGGCTCTGAGGGATTGGGATTTCTTTAAGTGTAGCATGTCCAACAGCTCTGGGTTTGACATGGCCTTGTATGTTAAGCAAAGATCGCCTCTGAGTAGACGATATGCGACAGAGTATAGCTGGAGTTTTTTAAGGTGGTCAGCGTAGGGCATCCGCTTTAGGCCTGTGATTCTTTTAGTGAGGTATTTCTGTGGCCTTTCCAGTTGTTGCAGATGTCTTGAGAGGTACATACCAAATGAGGCATTGTATTCTATAATGGGTCTAATGAGGGATGAGTACAGTGGGACAATGACCTCCTTTTTTCTGGATGAAAAGCCCTTAGTGATGAGGTGTGCCACATAGAAGGATTTCCTGACTGTTGTGGCGATGTGGTTATCGAAGGTGAGACCACTGTCCACCTGTGTCCCTAAGTCTCTTATCAAACTTTCAGTGTTTAGTGTACTGCCACCTATATGGTAATTCATGGATACATGTTTTTTCCCAAAGGGGATAACTATACATTTCTTGGCATTGAGCTTGAGCCCATGGCTCTGGCACCAAGCATCTGTTTCTGCAAGGCCCTTTTGTAGAGTATCCACATCATTTGGGGATTCAATAATGGCTCCCAGTTTGCAGTCATCTGCAAACTTTGTTATCCAGAGTCCCTTAGTGTTGGCCTGTACTTCAGAGAAGTAGATGCCAAACAAGAGCGGTCCCAGGACTGAACCCTGAGGTACTCCACTTGTCACTTGTCTGGAGCTGGATTTGGAGTCAGCTACTTTTACAGTGTGGGTTCTATCAGTAAGCCAGTTAGCAACCCATTGGGTGACGTAGGGATTAATGCCCAGCTTAGTAAGTTTATCTATGATTCCAGAGTGGGGGATGGTGTCAAAGGCCTTGGCAAGGTCTAGATAGGCTGTGTGGACCACATTACCCTTGTCCATGGCTCTGGAGATTGATTCGAAGAAGTCAATCAAGTTCAGGAGACAAGATCGGCCCTTCACGAACCCAAACTGGGTGGGTTCCAGTGTTTGAAGGTTGCCAATGTCTTTGTTTATAAGTTCCATGATAATACGCTCCATGGTCTTGCAGATAAGACTTTGGATCCCCCCTTGTGGAGTGGGATAACTGTAGCTGTGGGCACAAAACCTGAGGTGAGGCTATGATTAAACATGACACTTAGGTGAGGTGCCAGTTCATATTGTAGTTCATGTAGTACACAGCTCGGGATGTCATCTGGTCCCATGGATGCTGTATTCTTAGCTTTGGAGAGTGTGTTTTTTACCTGTGTGGCCATTATTACCGGAATTTGGCAATCTTCCGGTATTGAGATGGGCCATTTAAGGGGTGAGAGGGGGGTGAAATTGGCACTTAATCGATCTGCCAGGATATTGGCAATATCCTTGGGATCAGTATATTTAATGCCATTCTGTTTTAGCTCAGAGCAGATCTGAGCATTGCCATTTAGATTGTTGACATAGTTATAGAATGCCTTGTTGTTGTCTTTGGAATCTTTGGCAATTTTATTTTCGTAACTAGCTTTGGAGGATTTTATGAGGGATCTCAGTTTCTTACTGAGGCTGGTAAGGAAGTTTTTTGCATCCTGGGATATTCCTCTTTTCTGCAACAGTTTCTTCCTTTTGTTGTAAAGTTTGTTTATGGCAGGGGACCACCACATTGGCTTCTTTTTTTTGGATGAGAGCATCTTGGTTCTATTTGGGATGGCACGATTTATGCATGAGTGGATGTGCTCGTACAGTGCCTTAGTGTAGGATTCAGCAGTTGAACTTTCAGCTCCCGTCTGCATGGGTGTCATGAAGTTTGTCACTTCTGACTTGAGTAGCATGAAGTTGGTTTTGGAGAAGTTTTTTATGGAGGTTTCCTTACTGGGGGGTGGGGGTGGGATGTGGATGTTAAGGGTAATTAGCTTATGGTCAGACGTGACTAATGAGGGGGTGACCATAGGTGTGGAGCATCGATTTCCCATGTTGGTAATGACCAGGTCTAGGATATTGGAGCCCCTGGTGGGACTATGGATTAGTTGCTCCAGGGCATTGGAATTTATAAATTCCAAGAACCGTTGGGCAAAGGTGTTGGTACATGAGTAGCTTTCCCAATTAATGGCAGGGTAGTTAAAATCACCCAGTATTAGGGTGTTTGGTTCTATCTTAATATTTTCCAGTATGTTTAGAAAGGTGTAGTGAGAATCTTGGGGTATGGTGGGGTATCTGTAGCAAGCTACAATTTGGATTGCAGTCTTACCTAGTGTTAATTGCACCTGGAGAATTTCAGACGCATTGTGTTGGGCAACTAGCCTGGTGGTGTGAATATCCTTGGTGAATATTGACACTCCTCCACCTTTAGTGTTTTGGTCCTGCTTTGGTGGCCGAAAAGTGTGGTAAGAGTTGTAGCCTGGTATTGCAGGGGTGCTCTCTGGAGCCTTGAACCAGGTCTCAGTTACTGCACAGATATCGATGTTCTCCATTTTTAGGAGTGCCTTGAGAGACAGTGCATTTTGAGGTTTAGACTTCTAGCATTGATTAGCATTACCTTCAGATTTTGCATGCTTGTACCTGTTATGGTGGTGGTTTTGTTCTTTGAACTTTGCCTAAAAAGGCACTATAGGGGTGGCAAAAGCCTTAGCCAGTAACCTGAATCCCAGAGGCGACAGGTGCAGACCATCACTGGCAAAGCATCATGGTCTGTCAGTCATGTCGTCCCAGGCAGACAGATACTGGATCCCCTTTGAATGACACCAGAAGCTTAGCCAATTGTTGAAATCAATCATTTTGTCCTTATATTGTGGTATCATTCTGGGCGAAGGCAGGATGCTACTCAGGGCTAGGGTCATACCTGCCTGGGCCACATGATCCGAGAGCTCTTTCATGTCTCTTTTCATGTAGTCCAGGGAGGTACGTCTCAAGTCATTCACTCCAACATGGACAATGACAGAGTCATATTTGTACTTGTTGTGGAGTGACTTGAGTGCATGCGTTATGTGGCGGATCCTGGCACCCGACAGGCAGCTGACTGTAATTTTCTTCTTGTTCAACCTGGTGAGAGGGACATCAGTGTGCCGGACTATAGAGTCACCTATGACTAAAGTGTTAGGTACATTGTCTTGCCTTAGGGTCTGTTGCTGGGTGGCACACAGGTGTTTTGAACTATGTAACACTTTGGTTGTGATTGGTGTTTGCTTGAGTTTCAGCTTCAGAGGTCCTTGTTGATTGGGCAGGTTACAGTTAAGGGCCACTGCATATGTGGATTTAGTGTTGCTATATGTGGGTGTTGGTGGTGTGGGTTTAGAAAGGCTATGTGTTGCTTGAGGTGTAGTGTGGGTGTTAACCTTCTCCTCTTGACTGTCTAGCACAATCTTGGGTGGAGAGAGCTTTGCTTCCATTTTGGCCATGTAAGTGCATCTCTCACAGGTTGTAGTGTTGGGTGGTAGGAGGAGAGGGTTGTCTGTGTACATGAGGCAATTGCTGCATTCCCCCAGTATGCCCGGATTCACCAGGTGGACAGGAGAAATCACTGGAAGCTGACCCTTGGACATGCCCGGTTTGATGCTTTTTTTTTTTTTTTGTAAAGTACAGGAGTTGCTTTCCCTTACCTTAGCAAGGTACTTTGCAATTATAGGCTATTTAGTGCCTACTATTAATTTCTCTTTATTAACAAGGAGAGTTGAGTGCTTGTATCAGTTTAAGGCTTCCTAGTGCTTTCCAGCAGGTATTAGAGAAAGTGCTAGTCAAAGGGATGCTTAAAAGTGCAACTTAGATCTATGCATGGGAAGCAGAAAATTTACTCCAGGACTGCCAGTGTACTACCTCCCTGTGCTTTCTCCTATTAACCTGGTGAAACTGGGCATCCTGAAGCAATGCAGGCAATTTAGCAACTGCCTCATGTACACTGACAACTCTCTTCTCTTACCTCCTAACACTCAGACTTGCGAGAGATGCACTTATATATCCAAATTGGAAGCCATGCACTCTCCAGCCAAAACCGGAATAGCTAATCAAGAGGAGAAGGTCAACACTTGCACCACACCACATGGAACACATAGCCTTCCAGAACATACACCAGCACTGCCTTCACATAAAAACACAAACCACACACCCACCTTCATGGAGGCTCTCAATAAAAATCTACCCAAACAGCAGAGACCTCCAAGGCAGAAACGCACTTGACCACCACAACACAACACTAATCACGAGACACATAACTCTCCTAAACAGTGTGCCACTCAACCAAAGCCCCTAAGGCAAAACAGCATACCCAACACACTGGTCATAGGTGACTCAGCAGTGAGGCACACTGATGTCCCACTCACTAGGTCAGGTGCCAGGATCCGCAACATAATGCACGCACTCAGGTCCCTCAACAGCAAGTACAAATATGACTCTGTCATTGTACATGTGGGTGTGAATGACCTGAGACTTACCTCCCTGGACTACATGAAAAGAGACATGGAGGAGCTCTCGGATTATGTAGCCCAGGTGGGTATGACCCTAGCCCTGAGCAGCATCAAACCATCACCCAGAATGGTACCACAGTGCAAGCAGAAAATGATTGATTTCAACAAAAGTTTTTGATGTCATTCTAAGGGGATCCAGTATCTGTCTGCCTGGGATGAAATTATTGACAGACCTCGATGCTTCGCCAGAGATGGCTTACATCTGTCATCCCTGGGGATCCGGATACTGAACAAGGCTCTTGCCACCCCTATAGTGCCTTTTTTAGGTGGTGTTTCAAAGACCAAATTACCACCATAACAGCTACAAACAAATGCAATCTGAGGGGCATGCTGCTAAACGCTAGAAGTCTAAATCTTAAAATGCACTCACTCAAAGCACTCCTTAAAATGGAGAACATCGACATTTGTGCCATAACAGAGGCCTGGTTCAAGGTAGCAGAAAGCACATCTGCACTACCAGGCCATAATTCATTCCACACCTTTCAGCCCCAGAACTTGGACCGAAGCTCCAAAGGTGGTGGTGTTTCCATATACATAAAGGTTGCGCACACCTCCAGACTGGTAGCCCAATGTAATGCATCTTAATATTTCAGGTGCAGAAGAATTCAGGTCATAACCTGCTATAGGTCCCCAACCATGTCCCAAGACTCACACTCCACCTTCCTAAGCACCCTGGAGAATATTAAGGTCCAACCTAACACTCTCATACTGGGCAACTTCAACTACCCTTCCATTAACATGGAAAACTACTCATGTACCAATACACTTGCCCAACATTTCCTGGAGGTCATTAATTCCATTGCCTGGACCAGCTTGTTCTTAACCCTCACTAGAGGTAGCAATATCCTTGACCTGGTCATTACTAACATGGGTGACCATTGCTCTACACCAATAGTCAACTCCTCCCTGGTTAGATCTGACCACAAACTAATCACCTTGGAAATCCACATCACTCCCACCCCCCGCCCCAAACAGGTACCACCAAGAAAAACGTCTCCAAAGCTAAATTTGGGCTCCTAAAACAGAGGTGGCTAACTTCATGGCACACATGCAAATGGAGAATAGTTGCATGACCACTGAATCATACACAAATGCACTGTACGAACACGTACACAAATGCATGGATTTCGCCATACCCAATAGAACCGAGACACTCTCCTCCAAAAAAAGGAAGCCAATCTGGTGGTCCCCTGCCATAAACAAACTCTGCAACAGAAGGAGGAAACTGATGCAGAATAAGGTGAAGTCCCAAGACTAGAAAAACTCCCTCATCAGCCTCAACAAAAAGTTGAGATCCCTCATCAAATCTGCTAAAGCTAGCTATGAAAACAGAATTGCAGCAGATAGAAAAGACACCCACAAGGCCTGCTATAGTTATGTAAAGAATCTCCATGGCAATACCCAGATTTTCTCTGAGCTACTGCACAATGGTACCTCCTATACTGAGCCAACAGATATTGCCAATATACTGGCTGACAGATTCAGTGCCAACTTTACCCCTTTCCCCTGCCCAAAGGACCAGTCACAAAACCAGTAGATTGCCAAACACCCAGTATTACTGCTGCACAGGTTAAAACAGCACTGTCCAAGGTCAAGAATACAGGTTCTATGGGACCTGACAATATCCCTGGCTGTCTTCTACATGAGCTACAGAGTGAACTGGCACTTCACCTATGTGCCCTGTTCAATCACAGCCTCACCTCAGGCGTTGTCCCTACCGAATGGTGCACTGCTACAGTCATCCCTCTCCATGAAGGAGGAGCAACTACAGACCCTGGGAACTATCACCCCATTAGCTTGATGAGTCTGATATGCAAAGCTATGGAATGCATCATCATGGAACTAATAAACAAGGATATAGGGAATCTCCAAACTCTGGATCCCACACAGTTTGGTTTTGTGAAGGGTATATCATGCCTGCTCAACTTGGTCAACTACTTTGAGTCAGTCACCATTGCTGTGGATGAAGATAAGGTTGTTCATAGAGCCTACCTTGATCTGGTCAAGGCCTTTGATACTATTCCCCACTCAGGAATCATACAAAAACTCACTAAGCTAGGCATCAGCCCCTATATCACTTGGTGGGTTGCAAAGTGGTTCACAGATAGAAGCCACAGTGTGAAAGTAGCTGACTCCAAGTCAGACTGCTGACCAATCACAAGTGGAGTCCCACAGGGTTCGGTCCTGGGTCCTCTCCTGCTTGGTATCTAATTTTCTGAAGTCCAGGCCAACACAAAGGGACCCAGCTGACAAAGTTTGCAGACAATTGCAAGTTGGGAACTATTATTAACTCCACAAGTGATGTTGACATCCTTCAGAAAGCCCTCACTGAGACCAATGACTGGTGTCAGAACCATGGCCTTAAGCTCATTGCCAAAAAATGTGTTGCCATCCCCTTTGGGGAAAAACTCAGTTCCCATGAATTACCACATTGATGGTAGTCCGCTGAACACCAAAGGCGTTATAAGAGATCTGGGAAACAGGTTGACAGCAACCTCTCTTTTGACCACCACATTGCCAGTGTGGTCAGAAAGTCCTTCTGTGTGGCACATCTCATTACTAAGGGTTTTGCATCCAGGAAGAAAGAGGTCATTGTCTCCCTCTACTCTTCCCTCATTAGGCCAGTCATTGAGTACAATGCCCCATTTGGCATGTACCTCAATAAACACCTGCAACAACTGGAGAGGCCACAAAAGTACCTCACAAAGAGGATCCTAGGCCTTAAACATTTGTCCTATATGGACAGACTCAAAAAACTCCAACTATTCTCCGTTGAATATCACCTACTTAGAGGTAATCTCTGCTTGACTTACAAAGCCATGTCTGACCCAGTTCTTTTACAGCTACAGCTAAAGAAATCCCAATCCCTCTGCACCACACACTTCAGAGACCTCAGCCTCATTACCACAACCAACAAAATAAGCTGGAGTGACAGGGTCATAACCCAGAGACTGCCCATGCTATGGAATAGACTTCCCATACATGTCAAGCAGAGCACCTCACTGGCCCTCTTCAAGAGGAATCTTGATGAGTGGATGGGAAATAGAAAATTCACCCTGGGGATCACTCCAGTGGCTTTACTCGACAGAGGCACTGGGAACTAAGGTCGGGTGGCATGATGCCAGGGTAATCCAATGCGCTAGGCTTGTAATGGCTCCAGGGTCTTTAGCCTAGTACACACCTATGAACCTATGAACTAATGAACAGAGACAGCTCCTAAATGCTTTATCCCATGTATGGGTCCTCTCAAATTAACTATGGTATGATCCCAGTTACTCTCATTAGGAGTAATTCCAATTATTAACCATGGATAGGTAAAGCCAATCTATAACCAAAGGGGCTAGTTATTTCAAGGATAAAAAGGGAAATTGGCTAGGCTTAAAATGGTCCACAAGGGCAACTGGTCTAGTTCTTACCTATGAACCTATGAATCTATGAAATGAAAACATGTAAAATTTATATGTAGAAAAGATATAACACCTGATATATGTAATGTCAAATAATATACTGAAGTAATTACTTTTAACATACAAAAATTATTGTTGATCTTTATACTGCAATGTTGTCTTACCTAATATTGGGTGACTGTAAAACCTTAATGTAAAAAACAGAACTATATTGACAGGTGGATTTAAATAATGTGTGCAGTCACATAAATCCATTGCAAACTATGTATTTCATGCATGGTCCTTGTATTAGCGCCATTCTTAAAGGAGAATTGAGATAATCATATGACGGCATAATCCCTTCAGGGTATTCATGGTTTACATATAGATGTGAACTGCACATGGAATGTAGTTATCCTTTTGCAAGCAGTGGGTGATGTTTCAGTGGGCACAATGAAGATGGCAGATCACCCAGCTGCGTTGCACATTGGTGATGAAGGGCATGATCCTTCGACATATGAAAGTAAAAATATAGCAATGCAGGCAGGTATGGAATACTGAGGGACAGGACAACTAATAGTGATTATAGTACTTAGAAAGAACAAACACTGCACACCTGTACCTTCAGTGGAAGGTGTTCCTATTCGTGTGTTTTTTTGTTTTGGGTATTGTGGATGATCAAACTTATTTTGTCATTGTCATGCATTCGTCATTTGGGCAGTTGGTCATTCACAATACACCCCACCAGGGATATCAAGATACTTAGCATCTTCTGTGGTGTTGAGATGACAGGCAAAAGCTCCCATAGTTTTGCTTCAGTTTTATACAATTTAGTAACCACGGCTTTCTCCAAAAGTTTCAGCTCACAGCTGTTGTTATAGTTTGTGTGCTTTTAAACAAAGCTGAAATAATCTGAACTTGAAAACTCAGCAATTTGAGTTGCATCTGCCATATTGTTAGAGCCTAGCGATATACTTCTCCATTTCTGCTTACAACATTTATTATTTGCATAATTAAATATTTAAATTCTATGTGATTGCTTTTCTGAACTGAGTTTAATGGTTTTAGACTTGGGAATGTGTTTTCACCATGTTATACATTTCTGTTTTCTGCGATAGAGTTGCAGTGTTGCATTTTGTACAGTTCTAATACACGTGTTTTGTATTTAATTGTATTTTCATACGCCTTATTGTAACCTTTCTTTTTACATTTCGAGCTAGGAGAAGTATTTAGTTTAGGTTAATATGTACTGCTTGTGGTTACTGTTAGTTTTTGAAAGTTGCTGTTACTTATTGTTTGTGTTTACTGCTGTGTATGGACTGCATGAGCTTCTCTGGTTATTCTAAACTAGTTCCAGCCATTGGTGAAGTAGATGAAGTTCTTATAAATGTCTGTTCATGTGGGTAGAGAGCTGAAAGTAGCTCAGACTTGTATTTTCATCATACAGATGTATGGAGGTATAAAATTAGGATAAATATATTTTCTTAACACAGGCAGCAAAAGATGATGAATTCAAAAGAGTAGCTATGATTCCTCCAATTAAACTGAAAGGACGACCTTCAGCATAATAACTACCATATAATCAGCTCCATGGCATAGATGAATGAAGGCATGACAGTGACACAGATAACCTAGGTTCAGCTAGCTGCCAGATTCTGTAAAAGATGAAGTAGAATAAAGGAGATGTTTTCTTTGCTCACATTTGTCAAGGGGTGGATGTAGAACATGCTGGGGTGTTTTAGATTTCTATTGGGACCTGGACTATTGATGGACATGCTTGTATGCTATTGAAGTGGACATGCTACCTAGGGCTATGTCACCATGGGGGTGCTGTGAGTCTTTTGTAACATCCATGTGCATTACCACCTGAAGCATTATCCAGAACACAGGGGCAGAGTAAGGGCATAGCCCTTGCAGACCCAGCATCTTCTATTGCAGCACTACTATTTGCAGCAGTACTGATACTGTTTATTCCAGCTACCATCTGTTTCCCAAATGTAACTACCCATAGTCCTGTGTGGTGACATCAGACAGGAGGGCTGACATTGATAGTATGTAGGAGAACTGGTAAACAGCTCATACTAGTGATCACAGAACTGGAAACTTATATCCAACAACTGTTGTCTTGAGCTAAAAAGTAGCAACCTTTACACAATAGAAATATCTCATCTCAACTTGATATCTTAATATCTTTGGCAGATATCACTTTAGATGTTAAGATACATACCTCCTGTAGCATGTCTAGTTAGTTCATGTTTGCTAACATAAAGGTTATAGCCCTCAATATGAACAAGAAGGATATAGTCAGAGTAGCAGATCCCGCATGTGCATAGGCTGCCAGGAGGGAGGACTTGAGTTCTCCAGTTCCGAAGACACTGAGGTGGAGACTGAAAGGCTAAATCTGCACACACAAAATAACTGTTGACTCTGCATGATGCTAGCACATTATAAGAGGATATTTAGTGACTCTGCATAATGCTAGCACATTATAAGATGATATTCAGAGGGCAGGTGGACAGTTGAAACCAAAGCCTTCATGCATTGTCAATTTTAAACAAAAGAGTCTGGCGATAATTAAAATAAATGAGAAATCACTGCTGTTTGAAGAGTATGACCTCCTGGTATTCATTTCTCTGATCTCCACTATTATGGAAACAATTTTGGTTTATGGAAGCCTAATCCTCATAAAAATGAAATAATCTCCCAATGGTTTGATGCAATTTACTTTTGCTTGATATGCCAGGCAGACAGACAGAACTTATAGATCATTAGGCTACCAGGGCTGCTTAGATGGCTGAGATGGTGTAAGCACAAAAATCCTCTTAATGTTGATTGTGCTGTGTATTGGGCTCTTAAATTTCTTTTGCCATTTTTCTATGATCTTTTATTTGTTAGGTTTAATGGTGGAAGCTTGCCACATATATTATCTCTCCAGCAACAAATACAAGAAAAAAATGAGACTGCTGCTGAGTCCCTGTTTTCCCCATTCTGCCCTTGTATTAAACTGATGTACTAATCAAGCCTGCAGGCATACCATATGCAGAGCATAAGCTTTCAAGACACAAGGCAGAAGAACACCAAAGTTACTTTATACAATTGCATTATTTAAGAAATGTGAGTAATTTCTTTCTTCAGTGATGTTATTGTATGAAAGCAATAATCTATCCCTGTTTGTGGGATATCAGGATTCATAAACAGTTGGCTTTGTTTAATCACTCAGGCTTCGCCCTCTTGATCAAAGCATACCAACCACAGGTAGCATTTACTCCTGATATATCCATGCACATTCGTGGATTATTGCTTAAGTTTTTTCACATGAGTAAAAGTAAATTACGTTTTGTTAAGCAGGATTTTTGGCTGTGGTGAAAGATGCTAGACGTACATTTTCTAAATTATATCATGGTAATATGTAGATGTCAACATGTCATTGCATTTCATTAATCTCAAGAAACTAAAGTTTGACTTTCAACATGTTTGCACCCTGATCAATAGCTTGACTTCAGCTCTCACAGTGTGAAAACAAAAAAATTGAGAAACTGCAGCCACAGATACTGTCACTTTCAGTAAAATTCAGTTACTGGCTAGAAAACATACTGTCTGGATGCCTAAAAAAGAAGAAACTTAAAAGAGCCTGAACGAGAATCAATTAGAAAAGGTGAAGAGGAAACACTGACTGACAAGAATCTTGCAAATGCTCATCAAAAAGCAGTTCAAACTCAAGCTTTGGGGCATACATTGTTTCCAGTAATCTAGAGAAAAATTAAGGCAAATGTGCACAGAGCTGATTAAAATAAACAAAACACAGAATAAGTATATAAACGTAAATACTAAAAGGCTGGACAAATGGAAGAAGCTTTAAACAGATATTCAGATAAACTGGCAAAAACTGCAAAAATCAAAGGTTGAAATGAAGAAAATGATGCCTGAGTATGAGATTGCTCAAGAAGAGATGTTTCAAAAAATGGTAAAATTAGAGGACAGGGTATGTAGGAGAAATCTGAAATGTTGTGCTGTATCAGATAAACTAGAAGGAACAGACTATATTAATTTTAGGAAGGCACAAATAAGCAACAGGACTGGTATTCCACAGCAGGAGCTGTTCACTGAAAGGCCACACTGTGTGTATGCTCCAAATCTGACCATGAGAAAGCAGCAAAGAAATGTATTATTGAATATACAAACCTACCAGCAGAAAGTGTTGATCTTGACAAAACTGTGGCGAAAAGGCAGAGTATTAAAAGCTGGAGACAGTAGAGGGATTGTGGAAAATGATTATTCACTGTACACCAGGCAGAAGAGAAACACTTTATTCCAGCAATCAGGGAAAGTCAATAGGCATGTCTGAGACTCAAGCTGCTGTATCCAGCTGTCTTCAGAATATTTTTTCCTGGGAGATCAAAGTCATTCTTTGATGCAGAACAGGCTGAGGAGGAAATGCAAAAGTCTGTCCAACAAAAAATGGGCCATCAAGAAGAAAGGGACTCTGCTTGTCATTCTTCTGATAATAAATCACACTGAGAGACTTCACCAGTGAAACCTTTTTCACTGCTCCAAAGGAAAATGATTGACAGACCAAGAAAAGCACAGGAGTTAACCAGAAGAATCAGGAGCGCTGTGGCATTGAACCAGAATCTGGAGTTGTGAAATGCAGAGGAACAAGAAGACCAGCAACATGGAAATTAGTGAATAAATGTGAGACTGCAAAGCATCAGTCATATTTGTGAAATATGGCTGTATAAGAATAAACGGGAAGAGTGGAGATTTGTTGACTATGTTAAACTTGTCTGGAACTGAAATGCATTTGTCTCACATCATGTCATTAATGTTTGTAAGGACTCTGAGGGGAGAGGAGGAAGAAGAAAAAAGGTAATTTAAGTAAAATATTTTTTTTCTTAGTATTTCTGTGAAATGTTTCACAATATAAATAGGATATTAAATAACAATGTAGTTTTAATTGTTCTTGTATGTGATAAATTTATTAAAGTAAACAGATGCCTGTTTTTCTTCCTCTTCTCTTGCTTTCTTCTTTTTGGTATTAAGAAATGTAGGCATTACAGTGCAAAAAGAGAAAAAAAAAACTAGACAAAAGCATGTTTAAGTTAATAGGCTGTAATCTTGATTTCTTGTGGTGGGTGTAAACGTACACATATCATAATATATGTAAGGTGATATGTTTTCTCTTACTTTTGCACAGGTGAATATCTGGATTAAGACCCTTAGCTTAGTCTTAAGACTAATTTTTAAGTGGAAGCAAGTAAATACGAGAACACTGAATATAATGAAACATTTTTCTTTAGCAATAAATGTTTCAACTTTTCTTTCAGGTTGCAACAGAGGACTTCATTTATACTTTTTTTATCTCACTTTTCCATGAAGGCAATTGATAATAGAGTAACAAAAGTGAAAAGACTGGTTTCTTCATGGCTAAAATTTCATGATTTCTAAAAGGATGCTGTTAGTTTTCACACCTGGTGGAGAGGGAATAAAGATTAAAAAGGACAGACACCAATTAGTGTAAGTAGAAGCACAGGCAATAAATGCATCTTAGCATGGAAAACTTCAATTTCATGTTAACCAGGGCCTGTGTTAGCAGCTGTCTGTTTGGAATAAATGTTTCTATTAGGAAGGTTAAACTGCATTATGTGAAGATGCTTATAGTTAAGTGTGTTTGTATTAAGTTAATATGTTCTGGGGCTGTTCTGGGGTGTGTTTGGTTATTTGTTTGAGTGTTTTTATTAAAACAAAACAGTCTTGTAGAATGTGACATAGGTTCCAATATTGCCAATAAGAAAAGACCATATGAAGTATTAACCTGCCAAACATTAATTGATGTATGTATCAAAAAGACTGGAACTAGACATTGAAAAAAGCTGCTACATATAATAGATGAGAATAATGACTTCTTACCATAATAACGACTCTTTCCATACTGTCTTGGAATGTCAGTGGTCTCACAGGTATAGAAAGAAAAGAAAGCATATTTAATTATATTAAGAAATGCAGAGTGAAATGACATACATACATACATTAAGACATTTCAAGCATGGGTATTAATGCCCATCTAGTCTGCCAATATACCAAAACAGTTGTTCCCATAATAACTGTCCAGGCTGTTCTTAAAAATATCTAAACTAGAGCTTGCTTTAAATAATTTGGTAGTCTATTATATGCATCAGCTGCTCTTTCTCTCTATCAGAAAACAATTAGTAAACTTTTTATTCCTACAGAATCTTCTACATGGGTTGTCTGATGATTCTCTACTACTTTTTGATAACCCCAAACATCCCCAGAGGTAGTTGTCTCTAAATGCCCTATACACCTGAATAAGATCTCCTCTTAAATAGCTATATGAGATACTGTACAAGTTCAGATATAGATTCAATACTACAGGAGACACATTTGGAAAGAAGTGAGCATGTAAATTTGAAAAAGAAAGGGTTTCAGGATGAATATTTTCCATAATATTATGGACAAATGAATAGAAACGTACTTATATCAATTGCCATAGGAGCTCCGGTTAGTATAAAAGAGGGGGTAAATATAATAATGGCAGATTTGTAGTAGTGAGGAGCTGTTGGCAAGGGATGAGGATTACACTGGAAGATATTTATATTTCACCTAAAACTGCTATATTGGAGCTTAAAAGAATTTTGAGAGAAATAATCAGCTTTCAGCAAGGAATATTACTTATAGGTGGGGACTGGAATTTGATTTGCAACAATGGGGATATATCTTGGGGGCTAGAGGGAAAATAATAAAAGAGGGTAGATTTATGAAAAAAAATTATGAAAATATTTGGCATGAAAGATGCAAATTCAGTAGCAGGAACTTGGAGAGAATTTAAATATTATTCAAGAAGGTGCAATAACTAGGGTTCGTATTACATTGTAGAACTTTTAAAAGTTCGAACACCATATGGTCAAACCCATATGTTTGAACTTTTGAAAGTTCGAAAACATAAAAAAAATAATAAAAAAAACAGAAAAAACCTACCTGATGGTTGTAAGCAGGGGAGCAACTACGAACATATAGGTGTTCGACAATATGGCGTTCAAACTTATTACGGTTCAACAACATAATATATATCCCAATAAGTGGGCTAGACTTGATAGAATTTACATTTCACAGGAACATTTCCCCTTAACTGAAAACTTTGATACACATCCCATGCCAATTTCAGATCATGCACCAATAATTACTAAGAAAAAATGTAGGGTAAAGAATAAAACTGAGACACTGGTGCTTCCCCACTTACCTGTTAAAAAGAGAGAGAAATGTAAGGAATTGGTAGTAGAAATTATCCAGGAGCCACTAGGGAAGATAGAATGTAGTCCAGATGTTATAACTAGTGGGATAAAGTGAAAGTGGAGTTTAAAAATAGGGTAGAAATAAAAGGAAAATAGATCTGGTTAAGAAGTAATGACTTATTTACAGTGACTGACAAAGGTTAAAGTGTTACAAAATAAGGGGAATCTCACAGAACATGAGGAGGAACAATTGCAGAGTGCTAAAGAGAAAATAAGTGAGTACTTGGATAATCTTCTTGAATTTAAAGATTGTTGTTAAGCAACTGTTTTTGATAATACCTCCAGAGTACAAAACCTTTTGGCACAATGAGTTAGGGAAAAGAAAGTAGAAAGGGTCATTGCCAAACTTAGGGAGCTTATAACAAAAAATAAATAAATTAATAAAATAACCAGAGATCCTGTAGAGGTATTAGAGATATTTCAGATATTTTACGAAAATTTGTATTAAGTAGAGAAGTAAGATACAAACAGTAAAATTATTTTTAGTCCCTTTAGTTTTATTCACAGGTCATGCATAGTTTTATCAAAGTAGAGAAGTTGTGGACAGTAATTAATAAAAAGTTGAAGGATTTTATTTGGGAGGGGAGGAGGGCAAATGTCAAGTGGGATACGTTAAGCCTCCCAACAGAGCAAGGAAGTTTAGGATTATCTGATTTGAAGGGATATTTCAGAGCTACGCAGTTAAGGTTCATACATAATGCAAGCAGAAAGCTGCATTTTATGTGGAAACGGATGATGATGAAGCAGGAGGTAATTCAAGAAATAAGGTTAGAATGAGATTTTGAACACAGATCCTTAAGGTGAATAGCAACAACTGTTTTGTCATACAGTTGTTTGAGATCACTATAATAGCAGGATTGAAGAATATTCCCTTTACCTGGTGTTGTGTGATTTCACACACTTTACATATTTTAGAGTTGGGATATTTATGATCAGTGGTGTGGGGGCTGTTGGGAATGCAAAGTGGTTTGGCCCCTGTCAAAAATATTGTTTTTTGTTGCATGTTCCAAGGTTACGTCTCAAAGCTTGTGCCGTTTAGTGTTAATTATATTTTCAATTTTCTTTTTTTTTTGGTTGAGATTAAGGAAGTCAACATTGTTCATATATATATATATAGAGAGAGAGAGAGAAAGAGAGAGAGAGAGAGAATTCCCCAAAACTAACTTTTGTGAATTTCTTAACTCAGGGAGCTCCCTCCCTGCCTTTAAATCTATCAAAGGATTATCTCCTGCAAAACCTCAGAAGTTTCCCTGGATTTTGCCTGCTAGCCTGAGCCAATAGAGCTACTGTGAGGACTCCCCAAAACTAACTTTTGTGAATTTCTTCACTCAGGAAGCTCCCTCCCTGCCTCTAAATCTATCAAATGATTACCTCCTGCAAAACCTCAGAAGTTTCCCTGGATTTTGCCTACTAGCCTGAGCCAATAGAGCTACTGTGAGGACTCCCCAAAACTAACTTTTGTGAATGTATGTTGCCTTAAATTAATTAATGTAATTATCTACTAAACCTTTATTTTGGAGAAAGGCTAGGACTGTGGTAGTGAGGGTCTGAACTTTGAATGTTGGCAGTATGACTGGTATAGGGAGAGAGCTAGCTGATATGATGGACAGAAGGAAGGTTGGTATATTGTGTGTGCAAAAGACCAGATGGAAGGGGAGTAAGGCTAGGTGTATTGGAGGTGGGTTCAAATTGTTTTATCATGGTGTGGATGGGAGGAGAAATGGCGTAGGAGTTATTCTGAAGGAACAGTATGCTGAGAGTGTTTTGTAGGTGAAAAGAGTGTCGGATAGAGTGATGTTTATGAAGCTGTAAATTGATGGTGTAATGATGAATGTTGCTCCTCAAGTTGGGTGTGCAATGGATGAGAAAGAAAAATTTTGGAGTGAATTGGATGAAATGGTGATGACTGTACCCAAGGGTGAAAGAGTGTTGATTGGAGCAGATTTCAATGGGCATGTTGGTGAAGGGAACAGAGGGGATGAGGAAGTGATGGGTAGGTATGGTATTAAACAAAGGAATACAGAAGTTCAGATGGTAGTGGATTTTGTGAAAAGGATGGACATGGCTGTGGTGAATACGTATTTTAACAAGAGGGAGGAGCATAGGGTGACATACAAGAGTGGAGGAAGATGCATATGGGTGGATTATATCTTATGTAGGAAGGCCAGTTTGAAGGAGATTGGAGACTGTAAAGTGGTGACCGGAGAAAGTGTCGTTAGGCAGCATAGGATAGTGGTTTGTAGCATGACGTTGGTTATCAAGAAGAGGAGGTGGAGTGTGAGAGCAGCACCAAGGATCAAGTGGTGGAAATTGAAAAAGGGTAATTGTGAGATGGAGTTCAGGGATGAGTTAAGGCAGGCACTGGGTGGCAGTGAAGAGTTACCAAATAGCTGGGTAACTACAGCAGAGCTAGTAAGGGAGACGGCTAGAAAGGTGCTTGGTATCACATCTGGACAGAGGAAGGACGACAAGGAGACATGGTGGTGGAATGAGGAAGTACAGGAGAGTATACAGAGAAAGAGGTTGGCAAAGAAGAAGTGGGATTGTCAGAGAGATGAAGAAAGTAGACAGGAGTATAAGGAGATGAGGTGCATGGCAAAGAGAGAGGTGGCGAAGGCTAAGGATAAGGCATATGAAGAGTTGTATGAAAGGTTGGACACTAAGGAGGGAGAAAAGGACCTGTACTGATTGGCTACACAGAGGGACTGAGCTAGAAAAGATGTGCAGCAGGTAAAGGTGATAAAGGATAATGAGGGAAACATACTCACAAGTGAGGAGAGTGTGTTGAGGAGATGGAAAGAGTACTTTGAGGGGTTGATGAATGAAGAGAATGAGAGGGAAAGAGGGAGAGAAGGTTGGATGATGTAGGGATAGTAAATCATGAAGTACAATGGATTAGCAAGGAGGAAGTAAGGATAGCTATGTAGAGAATGAAGAATGGAAAGGCTGTTGGCCCAGATGACATACCTGTGGAAGCATGGAGGAGTTTAGGTGAAATGGCAGTGGAGTTTTTAACCAGATTGTTTAATGAAATCTTGGAAAGTGAGAGGATGCCTGAGGAATGGAGAAAAATTGTTTTGGTACCGATTTTTAAGAATAAGGGTGATGTGCAGAGCTGTAGTAACTACAGAGGGATAAAATTGATCAGTCACAGCATGAAGTTATGGAAAAGAGTAGTGGAAGCAAGGTTAAGAAGAGAAGTGATGATTAGTGATCAGCAGTATGGTTTCATGCCACGAAAGAGCACTACAGATGTGATCTTTGCTCTGAGAGTGTTGATGGAGAAGTACAGAGAATGTCGGAAGGAGTTGCATTGTGTTTTTGTACACTTAGAGAAAGCATATGACAGGGTGCCTAGAGAGGAGTTGTGGTATTGTATGAGGAAGTCAGGAGTGTCAGAAAAGTATGTAACAGTGGTACAGGATATGTACGAGGGTAGTGTGACAGTGGTGAGGTCTGCGGTGGGAGTGACGGATGCGTTTAAGGTGGAGGTGGGGTTACATCAAGGATCAGCTCTGTGCCCTTTCTTATTTGCAATGGTGATGGACAGGTTGACAGACGAGCTCAGACAGGAGTCCCAGTGGACTATGATGTTTGCAGATGACATTGTGATCTGTAGTGAGAGTAGGGAACAAGTGGAGGAGACCCTGGAGAGATGGAAATACGCTCTAGAGAGAAGAGGAATGAAGGTCAGCAGGACTAAGACGGAATATATGTGTGTGAATGAGAGAGAGGATAGAGGAATGGTGAGGATGCAAGGAGTAGAGGTGGCGAAGGTGGATGAGTTTAAATACTTGGGGTCAATAGTTCAGCGTAACAGTGAATGTGGAAGAGAGGTGAAGAAGAGAGTACAGGCAGGATGGAGTGGGTGGAGAAGAGTGTCAGTAGTGATTTGTGACAGACGAGTACCTGTAAGAGTGAAAGGGAAGGTCTACAAGAGGGTAGTGAGACCAGCTATGTTATATGGGTTGGAGACAGTGGCACTGACAAAAAGGCAGGAGTTTGAGCTGGATGTGGCAGAATTAAAGATGTTAAGATTTGCACTGGGTGTGATGAGGGTGGACAGGGTTAGGAATAAGTATATTAGAGGGTCAGCCCAGGTTGGAAGGTTTGGAGACAAAGCCAGAGAGGTATGATTATGTTGGTTTGGACATGTGCTGAGGAGGGATGCTGAGTATATTGGGAAAAAGATGCTAAGGATGAAGCTACCAGGTAACAGGAAAAGAGGAAGGCCTAAGATAACGTTTATGGATGTGGTGAGAGAGGACATGCAGGTGGTTGTTGTGACAGAGCAAGATGCAGAGGACAGGAAGAAATGGAAACAGGTGATCTGCTGTTGTGACCCCTAACGGGAACAGCCGAAAGAAGATGATGACCTACTAAACCTTATGTGTCTGCCTTCCTGTGTGAGTAATTCAGCAGCCTCTCCCCTCTCCAGGTCTACTATGTCCTAGACAATTTCATAGTGTCTTAGGACATTTCATAGTGCACCATTAATGAAACCTGCTCACCTTTCCTGCCTGCTATCTCCCTATTACCACCAGGCAGGTAACAGCACCTACCAACCTCAAGCCAGTACAACATTTTTCTCAGTAGGGCTTCATTTCTCTGAAACTTACTGAATATCTCAAATCCCAGCTACTACTCTCAAAAAGCCTGGTGATAATCCACCCCCCCCCCTGCAAAGCACAAACTAACTGAATTAGAACATCAACATTTATCTTCGTAAATTATTTCTCCCTTATATTTTCTCATCCACTTACCACTGCTTACCTTACTATTTAAACAGCAGTTGCTGATACTTTTTTCTGCTGTTGTTCTCCTTTTGCTCTCCTCTCCTGAGATTTTCCCCTCCCACCCATTTTTCCCCTTCTCGAATCCCATCTATCCCCTCTACTTTTATCCCCTCCCCCTTCATCACATGCCCTCTCCTGAGTTTACTTCTATATGCTATGAACTGTGGCGCCATTTTTAAATCCCGGTCAGAAGCGACCATACTCCTCTTTCCCCTGAGCTGGTTTCCATGGTAGTGCTGCTTGTTTCACCTCCCGGCAGGTTTTTAACAAATGATTAGCATAACATATAAGGCTTATTGGAACACAGAAATGTGCTAATTACTGTACTCCTCCTGACAATGTATGTGTTTATGAATGCTCCTAATGTCTTCAACTACTGAACTGTTCTGAGATATAGCTGTTTTTGTTCTTATAACCTCGATATAGACTTGAGTCTATCTTGTTCCATGGCTCCTAAATAGCGACCTCATTAACTTATCCACTGGCTGCTCTTTTGGTGCCTCTTGGAGCTCATTCTTTTTTCTTTTTTTCACATAAGTCTAGTAAGGTATTTTTTAATAACTGCGCTTATTGCAGTATAATGCTAACTTTAATGTACGATAACCACCAGGCATCATAAAAGATAAACAACAGATAAGCCTGCCTGTACTCTCACACAGAAATTGATATAACATTGCATGTGGAGTTTATAACATCGATTTACTGTAGTCGTAGAGTATTGGTGAATTACATGGTGACTAGTGTAAAAACGCAGACCTAAGGGCGTCGCACATATAACTTATTTCCAATTTCTACTCGCTAAGTGGTAGTTTTTTGTACTGTATGAGCCCTATCAAGGCTCCTTACCTTAGCGGTGAAAGCAAACAAACATTGACCACATTAATGAATGCCCATGTGTACATTTATTTAAACTCACTGAATGGAGTAATGCTCTTTTTCAAACCATCCAGTCAGCCTGTATTCTTTAACCACTGTACCTAAAGGTTACATTTAGTGCTCCACTAACAGACAATGTCTGCAATCTGTTGAAATAGCGTATTTTTTTCTCCTTTTACTTTCTGCTGTGCCATGCCATAGCAGATATCCTAATACATTAGTGAGAAATGACCCTGCCTTGTACAGACATCTTTTTTGATACTTTAAGATAGGGCATAAGGCTCTGCTTGTGCACATCTATGCTATTTTAATGTTTAGTTAGCCTGGCATAATGTAATGTACTGGTTATTTTCTGTCATGTTATGTTCTATTTTAAGGTGCTCCACATTGCTATTTTAGGTGCTTTATCTGCCTGAAATTGTTTTTAGATTACTTGTTAGCTAGTTTTAAAGTGCTCCACATTGCTATGTTTGGTGCTTTGCCTGCCTGAAATTGTTTTTAGATTACTTGTTAGCTACTTTTGTCAAACCCCTTACTCATAAAATGGGCTGGGGTACTGTATTAGAGTTGGATTTGTAGAGTGATTAAGCTTTTTACAAACCTGTATCATACATTGTCTACCTTGCATTGCTCAATAACTATATACTACTGCCTTCTACTAATATCTCTTACACCACTCTCCCTCTATATACACCCTCCTTCTATGTGTATCCCTAGGTCTCTCTTTTTACCTACTAAATAACTTGCATAAAATCCTTCTCTACTGATTATTCCTCATTTACACCTACCTTCTTACCTGTACCTTTTAAACTTCTATATAACCTAACTTAGTGTGTCTCTCCTTTCATTTTACAGTTCTTCACTCGGGAAGCTCCCTCCCTGCCTCTAAATCTATCAAAGGATTACGTCCTGCAAAATCTCAGAAGTTTCCCTGGATTTTGCCTGCTAGCCTCAACCAATAGAGCTACTGTGAGGACTCCCCAAAACTAACTTTTGTGAATGTATGTTGCCCTAAATTAATTAATGTAATTGCCTACTGAACCTTATATGTCTGCCTTCCTGTGTGAGTGATTCAGCAACTTACTGCAGACCAATAAATACTCTCCCCCCTCCAGGTCTTCTATGCCCTAGAAAATTTCATAGTGTCTTAGGACATTTCATCGTGCACCATTAATGAAACCTGCTCACCTTTCCTGCCTGCTATCTCCCTATTACCACCAGGCAGGTAACAGCACCTACCAACCTCAAGCCAGTACAACATTTTTCTCAGTAGGGCTTCATTTCTCTGAAACTTACTGAATATCTCAAATCCCAGCTACTACTCTCAAAAAGCCTGGTGATAATCCACACCCCCCCCCCCGCAAAGCACAAACTAACTGAATTAGAACATCAACATTTATCTTTGTAAATTATTTCTCCCTTATATTTTCTTATCCACTTACCACTGCTTACCTTACTATTTAAATGGCAGTTGCTGATACTTTTTTCTGCTGTCGTTCTCCTTTTGCTCTCCTCTCCTGAGATCTTCCCCTCCCACCCATTTTTCCCCTTCTCGAATCCCATCTATCCCCTCTACTTTTATCCCCTTCATCACATGCCCTCTCCTGAGTTTACTTCTATATGCTATGAACTGTGGCACCATTTTTAAATCCCGGTCAGAAGCGACCATACTCCTCTTTCCCCTGAGCTGGTTTCCGTGGTAGTGCTGCTTGTTTCACCTCCCGGCAGGTTTTTAACAAATGATTAGCATAACATATAAGGCTTATTGGAACACAGAAATGTGCTAATTACTGTACTCCTCCTGACAATGTATGTGTTTATGAATGCTCCTAATGTCTTCAACTACTGAACTGTTCTGAGATATAGCTGTTTTTGTTCTTATAACCTCGATATAGACTTGAGTCTATCTTGTTCCATGGCTCCTAAATAGCGACCTCATTAACTTATCCACTGGCTGCTCTTTTGGTGCCTCTTGGAGCTCATTCTTTTTTCTTTTTTTCACATAAGTCTAGTAAGGTATTTTTTAATAACTGCGCTTATTGCAGTATAATGCTAACTTTAATGTATGATAACCACCAGGCATCGTAAAAGATAAACAACAGATAAGCCTGCCTGTACTCTCACACAGAAATTGATATAACATTGCATGTGGAGTTTATAACATCAATTTACTGTAGTCGTAGAGTATTGGTGAATTACATGGTGACTAGTGTAAAAACGCCGACCTAAGGACGTCGCACATATAACTTATTTCCAATTTCTACTCGGTAAGTGGTAGTTTTTTGTACTGTATGAGCCCTATCAAGGCTCCTTACCTTAGCGGTGAAAGCAAACAAACATTGACCACATTAATGAATGCCCATGTGCACATTTATTTAAACTCACTGAATGGAGTAATGCTCTTTTTCAAACCATCCAGCCAGCCTATATTCTTTAACCACTGTACCTAAAGGTTACATTTAGTGCCCCACCAACAGACAATGTCTGCAATCTGTTGAAATAGCTTATTTTTTCTCCTTTTACTTTCTGCTGTGCCATGCCATAGCAGATATCCTAATACATTAGTGAGAAATGACCCTGCCTTGTACAGACATCTTTTTTGATACTTTAAGATAGGGCTTAAGGCTCTGCTTGTGCACATCTATGCTATTTTAATGTTTAGTTAGCCTGGCATAATGTAATGTACTGGTTATTTTCTGTCATGTTATGTTCTATTTTAAGGTGCTCCGCATTGCTATTTTAGGTGCTTTATCTGCCTGAAATTGTTTTTAGATTACTTGTTAGCTAGTTTTAAAGTGCTCCGCATTGCTATGTTTGGTGCTTTGCCTGCCTGAAATTGTTTTTAGATTACTTGTTAGCTACTTTTGTCAAACCCCTTACTCATAAAATGGGCTGGGGTACTGTATTAGAGTTGGATTTGTAGAGTGATTAAGCTTTTTACAAACCTGTATCATACATTGCCTACCTTGCATTGCTCAATAACTATATACTACTGCCTAATACTAATATCTCTTACACCACTCTCCCTCTATATACACCCTCCTTCTATGTGTATCCCTAGGTCTCTCTATTTACTTACTAAATAACCTGCATAAAATCCTTCTCTACTGATTATTCCTCATTTGCACCTACCTTCTTACCTGTACCTTTTAAACTTCTATATAACCTAACTTAGTGTGTCGCTCCTTTCATTTTACAGTTCTTCACTCGGGAAGCTCCCTCCCTGCCTCTAAATCTATCAAAGGATTACGTCTTGCAAAATCTCAGAAGTTTCCCTGGATTTTGCCTGCTAGCCTCAACCAATAGAGCTACTGTGAGGACTCCCCAAAACTAACTTTTGTGAATGTATGTTGCCTTAAATTAATTAATGTAATTGCCTACTGAACCTTATATGTCTGCCTTCCTGTGTGAGTGATTCAGCAACTTACTGCAAACCAATAAATACTCTCCCCCCTCCAGGTCTTCTATGCCCTGGACAATTTCATAGTGTCTTAGGACATTTCATAGTGCACCATTAATGAAATCTGCTCACCTTTCCTGCCTGCTATTTCCCTATTAAGACCAGGTGGCAGTACCTACCAACGTCAAGCCAGTACAACATTACTCTCAGCAGGGCTTCATTTTTCTGAAACTGACTGAAAATCTCAAATCCCAGCTACTACTCTCAAAAAGGCTGGTAATAATCCACCCAACTGCAAAGCACAAACTAATTGAATTAGAACATCAACATTTATCTTTGTAAATTATTTCTGCCTTAAATTTTCTCATCCACTTACCACTGCTTACCTTACTATTTAAATGGTAGTTGCTGATACTTTTTTCTGCTGTTGTGTTTCCTTTTTGCTCTATCCCGCTCCGTTTGCCCTACGGGCTCACTCCGCTCCCCTACCCTACCCCCAAATTCCACCCACCCCCACTGCACCTACACTTATACTTCCTCACACCACACCCCCTCAACACCTACACCAATCATAAACACCCTATACCAAACCCCTCCCACCCCCATACACACACCAATTCACACACATCCCACCCTCTCCCATACACACACCACTCCTCACATACCCATTTAACAATGCCTACCTTCCCCCTACAAACTCTACTACTAACTACCCTTCTATTATCCCTAACCTATATTACCCAACTTAACCTCCACACCAACACACACCTACCACTAACCACACATACTACCACCTCAGGCATCCCACATACATCCCACCCATATTCACACATCTCCTCAGAACTCTACTCCTCCAACCCATCCCATCTTTTCAAACCCACCATACTCCACACCCCACCAACACCTCACCCTACTCTTACTGCTTTATCAAAGAAAACCCTCCCCCAGCAAAATCATATTTCTCTATCCTCTCTACTCCTCCTCAGTCAGCTCCTCCCCCATATCTCACTGTCTCTTCAGGTGACATCCACCCTAACCCAGGTCTAAGCCCCAGCATTACCCACCCTAATCTAAATTCAAATCCACACAAACTCAAGGCTACCCACCTCATGACCCTAAATGCACAAAGCCTCCGTAATAAAATCCCCAACCTACATGCCTGGCTCTATCACAACCAGCCAGATATAACTGCAGTCTCTGAGACCTGGGGAAAACTCACCATCAGAGATGATGAAATCCTTCCCCCAGGCTACCATATCATACGCAATGATGGGCCTCATAGAAAAGGAGGTGGCGTAGCTATTACCTACCCCTTCACTCTCACTTTTACCCCTCTGACCAACACCATCCCAACTTTTGCCAATGCAGAATTGACTGCGGGCTTTTTTAAAACTTAACAACTACAAATCCATCTGCATCTGCTCCATCTACATCCCACCTGGAGACAATACCAAAATTCTAGAAGACATCCTCTCATGGTTTAGCTCAAACATCAAAAATGAAACCTACATTCTAGGTGACATAAATATTAACTGGGCCCCCTTCCTCTTAGATACCCCAACTCAATCAATCAACCTCTACAATTTCACCCAACTAATAAACCTCCCAACCAGGCCAAATAAAGATGGTACCTCTGGTACCATCTTAGATTGGATATTAACAGCCCACCACAACTATATCTCCAAAGCCGGTATAATACCAGATCCCCTAAGCGACCACTTACCAGCCTTTATAGACCGCCTTACCCTCTCACATAGAAAAACAACACCTATTTAAGCAATCCCATAACCTAGCTTCCTTCAACCTCAAAATCTTCTCTGAATGTCTTAATATTACTGACTGGTCACCACTAAAAAGCCTCCCGCTAGATAACACTGTCTCATATTTTAACCATACTTTCCTTACCTTACTTGATAAACTAGCCCCTCTCCAAACCAAATGCATCAAAACTGATCCCTGCCCCTGGCTATCCCAAGAAACTAAACTGATAATGAATCAACAAAACAAAAAGTGAAAACTGTACCAAAAACAAAAAAAAAACAACACCCTCCATGAATATAAATGTCTACGTAACCTCGCCAAAAAATCAATAACAAAAGATCGCAAAAACTACTACTGCAATCTGCAATCCAAGCACTCAAACAACCCAAAGAAATTCTGTACATCCATCTCCTCAATACTCAACCCTGGTAATAATACCAACCCCTGCCCCAATCCTAACCTCTCAAGCCTTGAAACAGCCACTGAATTCGACACATTTTTCATTGATTGCATAGCTAAATTATCCTCCACTTTCCCCAACCCACCCACTAATGCTACCCCCTCACCCTGCCCCTCAACCCCCCCTCACCCTCCTTCTCCCCCCCGTTCTCCCTTAAACCTGTCTCCACCGACACTATAAAAAGACTACTCCAAAAGCTAAAACCATGCTGCAATGCCCCTGACAACCTTCCAGCTAATTTTCTTTAAATATCAGCTGAATCAATAGCCTATCCCATATCCATTCTCATAAATAGATCCATTCAGAAATCCTATGTACCTACCATCTGGCATCAGGCATACATAATCCATTTCCACAAAGGTGGTAAGAACACAGACACTACCAACTTCAGACCCATAGCTATACTGTCTCCCCTCTCTAAAATTCTGAAGAAAACCATCCACTCTCAGCTAATGCCCTACCTAACCCAGCACAAACTCCTCTCTCCCATCTAGCACAGCTTCTGCCGTGGCCACAGCATCATGACATCCCTCCTTTCCTTCCTTGAAACAGTCAACCTAGCACATGATAGCTGCAAATACGTATCTTTTCTATTTCTTGACCTCTCAAAGGCATTCGACACAATCTCCCATTCTCTACTCTTCTCCCAGCTCTCACACTTGCACCTATCTCCCTCAACCTTAGCCTGGTTCTCCAGCTACCTTTCCATGCACCAACAGGCTGTACAATGGAAAGAATCAACCTCTCCTTTCTTACCTACACCCACAGGAGTTCCTCAAGGATCAGTACTGGGCCCACTCCTCTTTAACTTATTCATCAACAACTTCCACCACTCCATCCCTGACGCCTCAGTCATCCAATATGCTGATGACTCCACCATCATCTGCTCAGCCTCTTGCCCCTAAAAACTTCTACTTAATACCCAAATAGCCTTCTCCAAAACAGAATCATGGATGCAATCCCATCACCTAGCCCTAAATGCCAACAAAACAAAACAAATGATTTTCACTCCTACCAAAACCTCCCAATTCAACAAGGACCAATTTTCCATCAAAAGCCACAATAACTCCCCTCTAGAAATCGTTCATAGTACCAAACTACTTGGCATTACCATTGATGAAAACCTAAAATTCGATTTGCACATCCTCTCTGCAATCAAAAAAACCCACCAGAAAATTGGTCTCTTCTACAGACATAACTGCTACCTTACTCCCTCCTCCTGTCCAACCCTTGCATCTACCTTCCTTCTCCCCTCTCTCTTGTATGGTGCTCCCCTATTCTCTAACCTACAACTTGGCCTCTGTTCCAAACTCGAAGCTTGTTACAACAAAATCTGCAAATTTGCAACCAATTCTAAGAACTCCTCCCATCACTGCCACTCCCTTCACACCTTAAACTGGCTTGAACTCCACAACCACGTAAAATACCTACAACTTACAACAGCCCACAAACTCATATTTAAACTAACAGAATGCCCCTCTCTTGCCAAATCTCTAACACCCTACACACCTAGCTGCACCCAGAGATCCAAAGGCCAAAACCTCCTACATGTACACAAACCCCTATACCCACCTGGACAACTATTGCTATCCGACACCATAGCCAAACTGTGGAACACTCTCCCCACACCACTATGTAGCATACCAAACCATAACAACTTCAAATCCATGCTTCTCTCCCATCTGGCCTCCAAATGGGAATGTCCTTCACACGCTCTCACCTAAATCACCCACACCACTAACTCCACACCTAAATCATTTTTTCTTTGCCAAATTTGACAAAATGTCATAGGTCTTTCTCTGTACATCTTTCCAAAATTATTTCTTTTGCATGCCAGCCTCTGGCCTATCTTACACATATTCTCAAACTGACACCATCTTAATTGCAAAGCAGTGTATATATTATTGTAAAACTGTTATTCCTGTACATACTAATATTGACATATGATACTCACATTATCTATTACTAATGTGGCAACTTTCTGTAATTCTACCTTTTCCAAGTTTGACAAAACTCTGTACTTATATTTTGTAATGTTGCAAATTTCTGTATTTTAAATTTTATATGTTGTAATGTTCCAAATCTCTGATTTTATACTATGCGCTGGAGCTTTTCTCCTCGGGTCTCCACTGAAAATTGGCCACAAGCCCAGCTGGACTAACCCGGATAACAAACAATAATAAATAAATAAATATATATATATATATATATATATATATATATATATATATATATATATAGGTTTACTATTAGATTTTTGAAGCGAACTTCATCAACTGCACTGTTGTCGAACATGGAAGTTCGAAAACGGTAATATCGAACCAACCTAGGAACTGGTTTTAACATGGGCCGAGACAGGGGAGAAGTTTGTAGTTCGGCAATAACACTGAACACCTATCTTGACCCATGTTAAAATCATTCTTAGGTTGGCTTTTGGTGTTCGATATTACCGTTTTCGAACTTCCGTGTTCGACAAAAGTGCAGTCGACGGATTTTGCTTCGAAAATCTAATAGTAAACCATATATATGTATATATGTATAGATACATA